>NC_080713.1:18238698-18351198 GCF_019097595.1 Hemibagrus wyckioides
ACTATTCCCTTTACCATATATCCCTTAGTGGAGAAAAAAATGGTTGGGTGTTATTCATTTTGAAGAGGATGGAATTTGATTGAAGTCATAGTTTTGTGATAGGCATCTATCTATCTATCTATCTATCTATCTATCTATCTATCTATCTATCTATCTATCTATCTATCTATCTATCTATCTATCTATCTATCTAAGATACTGTCATGTTTGAAGTGGGCGTGTGTATCTTGAATGCTGTTGTCTGTTGTGTAAGTCAAGCACTTCAACATGACTCTGACTTCCTGTTCCAGAAGAAAATATGTCTTTAGGGCAATAACTTAAACAAAGCCTACAAAATTTTGCCCAAATGTAATTTTACATCCAACTGTTAAACTTAAGTAGCACTATTTTATGAACTTGAGCATTGTGCAAATGTATTGTTTTGTTTAATTGCTCTCTGGTAAGCTTCTCCAGTACTTTTTAACTACTGAAATATATACTCTTGAGTAAATATAGTGTCTTTGAAACTGTATAATTCCTTTGGCACTGAGGAGCAGTTTACTCACCTCCCAAGTTGAATTGACGCTGCCTGTGGTGTGATTGCTCTGCATGTTGTAGCTCTGTGGAGTGGCAGGCATCTGTCAGCTCCTCCTTCACCGGCCCCTGACAGCAGGGAGGGAGAACATACTGTCAAGTCCTCAATCCCTCTTAGCATACTGAACAGGATGAAGAGGCTGTAGAGGTCCCATGCTAAACACTAGCACCACTGTTACCGTTCCTGTCTGCAACTCTAAGTGTGTACATGTGTATCAGGCTATAGTGCTTTTATTTCCTTTTCAAATGAGCAGCGCTAACTTGGACTAAAAGTAGGAGATTAACTGAATGGTACTTCAGACTGACTTGCAAATCTGTACAAAAAACACAGTTTCAATATGCCCCTCTGTACTAAAAACAGCTTTGTGTTTGCAGGTGTGTACGTGTGTGTATGCAAAGAAAAAATAAGGGAGCTCACTGCTGACCTGCCAGTAACAGCATCTGTCTCTGTGCTCCTCTTCACTGTATAGGTGCATGTGAGTGTGTGTATTTGTGTTTATGTGTAAAGCTGAGGCTGTGAAGACAGCTGTTCTGCACAGTGTGTGTACCGGTATACACCTAACCACCCCTGCAGTCTGGCCACAGTGTGCAGGTGGGGAAGTTCTCTCTCTCTCTCTCTCTCTCTCTCTCTCTCTCTCTCTCTTACTCTCCTTTCCCCATCGTACTGCCTATCAGTAGTGGTGGAAAGGATGAAAAACAAACTGACTTGAATACAAGTACTGTTAATGTAACATGAATTCACTTGTGTTAATTACTTAACAGTAAATAGACTTGCTGACGGAAAACTACTTGAACTTGAACTTTTTTATATGTCTACAACTGACTAATCTGAAAATATCTGAGGAATGCACTTTTAAACAATTATGTTTACAGACAAAGTGAGCCATGAAGTGAATTCCACCTCCATTAGTGCATAAAGAAAGACAATGCTAGCTAACTTTGCCAAAATCTCTCAGTAGTAGCTTGCTAGGTTTGTCAGCATCCCAATGTCATGACCTCCTAGGTGTGTAGCTACCTGGCAAAGGTGCCCCTTACACATTATCTTGATATGTTTAACCCAACAAGCAATCACTACCGAACATCAAAGTGATATGTAAATATGTTTACTACAGAGCTTTCATGCTGTAAAATATTAAAGAGCTGGTTAGCTACCAAGCTCTTTTAGCTTTTTAATGACTTACCTGCACAGCTTCGATGTTCAATGAAGATATATCCACACGCTTGTCTTGTCATCATTTGCAGATCATTAGCAGATTGTCTACTTTGAAGTATTTAAAACTGAAGGTAGTTGAATAAACCAGGGATCCTCGTCTGTCCCCACTGTCTCAGACGTTGATTTTGCCGACTAAGCATTTGGTGCCTTTCAGCAGGAAATTGCTTTATGATGATGGCGCCACAAAATTGAATTATTTAAAATTTGCTTATAATTTGCTGATAGTCATCTGGGGTTAAATGCATTATTAATTTTTAGTCTTTTAATGCATTATCATTTTTAGGGGATCAAAATAAATGTAATGAAGCTTTTATATATCAAAAAAAAAAACTAAAGTAATAATTGTAATTTTACTGCTATAGTAAACCAGGTACTTAATTATTGTAATGCGAGTTGCTACTTTCCTCCCCATTGCTCATGAGACTCATAAAAAGATCAAGATTACAAAAAACAGCTTAACAAACAAAAAGGTTCTGAGTCCAATTGAAACCTTGTCCTGTCACTCATTGTACATGGCATATATGCAACAGGACACTCAAACATTGCTCTAGTGTGGATGCTTGTCCATGAGTGAGAAAGTATCTCACTCTGTGTTTAATGGCTGATTACACAACAAGAGACTTGAAGCTGACTCTCTCTCTCTCTCTCTCTCTCTCTCTCGCTCTCTCTAGCTTTTGCCTCTCATGAATATTTAGGGTTCTCCACACAAACAAGGCGACTATTAATTAAAAAAAATGCCTGCGATTCTATCAATTCAGCTGCCAAGGGCACTGGCTAAGTGAAGACAAACACACAAATAAAAAGCTTCTCCAGCCTATTATTTAGTTGTGGAACATAAATAATGAAAGTATCAAAGAATCAAAATAAAAAATTATGTTGAATGAAATGGAATGTAGCAGGAGGCAAAATAAGGACTAAGTGAAGTGATTTTGTAACTGGCAGGTAACTTTTTATGGACAGTTAAAAAATCACTCCAAGTACTAGATCAGGTTTCTCTGAATTGCTCTGTGTGGGTTTTTTTTTTTATTATTATTCACTTATTTTTACAAATCATTTTTATCTTCATCATGGTCATGGTGGCTCCAGAACAAGAGTGAAAATATGAGACCATGCAAAGGACTCATGTCATAAAGACGTGAAAGGTGGTTGATTAATAACAGATGGTATGTTGGTGGTTAGTCACAACCTTTGTGATTGTGGCAATAGAGGTTAATTTATATAATTAACAAAAAGAGCTTTTAGTGTTCTAAAACATCATTAAAATTTAGCACGACTAATAAGCGGATATGAACACACACACACACACACACACACGTGTCCTCACGCCTCACAATTATGATCAACAATATTATGCTCAGATTTGCAGTCAATTTATGAGGGATTTATGCTGCTGTGTGTGATATCTGGTCTATGGCCTTCTCCTTATATTACATTCAGAGAACAGGTAAGCTCCTGTCTTCCCTGTTGAGCATGCCAATAATCAAGGCTAAACTCCCTCTGAAAGAAGGATATACATCCTGCTGTAGGCCCATTATGAGACCACAGAAATCCTGAGCCCTGCTCTGATCCATGCACTCATTACACACTCGCTCCATTCCAATCACACACACAGCCAGCACTGAGCCAGTGTCAGACTCACACTGCACAAAAACTAGCGGTCTGTGATTAATGAGATAAGAGACGTGCATCACTGACTGAGGCTCTGCCAGTACGGTAAGGGCCTGGTGGATTTGAAAGTGTGAAAACAAATAGGAAATTTTAGGTGTCTTAGTCAGTTACACCATTCTCATGTGGACTTGTCCACACACATGCAATTTCGCTCGGAAGACCGACTGGGTTTGTTTACACCGTAGATAGTTTTAATGAAATGACCACTGAGAGACATTTTACTCGAAGACAAAAAATACCCCATAATTTGCTCAAACCCTTTCAAGAGGAGAACAGAAAACAGCAAATGATCTCACCAGTCAGACTTAAGAGAGCGAGGGAGACAACAACAAAAAGAAATACAGACAGGGAGACTGACGATGAGGCCATTAAGCGCCGCTCTGGGTGCTGTGTTTGCAGTTTACTTTGCTCAATTCTCCTATAAACAAGCACACAAGCCTAGTGCATCCTGAGAGCCTCCATATATTACCCACAAGGCTTGGGGGTGGGGTGTGGGGTCCCAAGGGAAAGGGGACAGGAGCATTATGCAGATTCTATTATTCTTTGTCTACTTAGTGTGGGACTACTGACCCAACCTCTTATCCCAGTGCTTTGCTGCTTTTTCTCTGCCAGGTCCCTGATGTATGTTTCCCTATTGCTAATGTTCTCTTGTCGTACTGTACAACACCGACTTACCTCTGGGAAGAGGTAAAGAAAGTGTGGAGGTTATGAAAACTGAAGATGCAATAAACACTAAGACGAATAAAGCTAAGAGTTTGCGATAGATTTAAATTTGTAAATCAGATGAATAAAGGTTTTATGATTGAATATATGTGTAAGTGTGGTGGTGAATGCATGTGGGTAACAAAATTGGGTTGTACTTGTGGGTTAAGGTGAGCTGGAATGATCTGAAACAGCATTTCCGTGCCCTTAGTAACTTGCAGAGAGCAAAAAACACCTGTGACCTGATGGACAACAAGCAAACGCATGGTCAGTGCATTGCATGTACTGTACAATAAGGTCCAATCATCAGGACTGAAATAAGATCAATCACAATATTACATTGTATTATATTACATATTCCAAGTCAGTCATGTTACATCGATAAATGATATAGTCCAGTTTGTTATGCAGACTGTAACCCAATGCAAGGTGTGTAAACACTGAGTTGCGGTATGCATTAAATATAATCAAAATCATTTCAAATCACTTAACAGGGCTGTTGAGTTATCTGTACATATTAATCTAACTAAACTTGTAATGACATAATAATCTTACCTTTAATTAAGTCCTCATAGTGTCCAAATTTGTTTGTATTTGTGTGTTAAATACAGTAGGTAGCTTGTTTGCTTGGTGATTAGTTAGTTAGGTAGGTAGTACATAGTATAATTTGATCTTGTGAACAAAAAAAAATTGATGCTACATGTGTGAAAAGACGAATGGATATTGGGATGGGATTGGATTTTTCATAACAATTTTGTAAGGTAGATTTTTTAATACATGGTGTGAAATAGCCTCTGTTTGTAAATGAATAATAATTAATTATTATAATAGAACAATCAGACTGATATGAAACCCAGTCCCTGGAAACTCCCTGAACTCAAATAATCTACATGCTACATCTTAAATGGGCTCAAGTGGGATGTCCGACAGCTGATAAGATGGCATGTTGGGGTTCCACGCATGTGGACCAACTCACTGAGCCCAAACTTGGGTTATATTCCAGCAATGCTTTCACAGAGCTTACTTACCATGCCTTAAATCTGGTTTGTGTCCTAGCTGGTAATTAAAATATATTTGTGTCCATGTGTGAAGGAAAATCACAGAATCAGACAGAAGACCAAGTTAGCCCAGTGGGTGGAGGAGAGTTTTGCTGAGAAAGCAACAGCTTGGGTGGAGCCTGGCAGGAGATGTGCTATCAGACATTGGATGCTTTGGGAACGCAATGGGAGGTCAATGTTTGATCAGCTGTGCAGTCTGTGAGTCCTAATTGTTTCGCAAAGCATGCTAATTGCTTCTCATCTGCTCCCTTTAAATGTCAGCACTCCCTGTAGTCGCTGTGTGATTCACCGGGCCATGAAAATCCAAACAGGCTGAGTAATTCTGAGCTGTGATGGTGGAGAGTGAAAGGCAGAAGGCAAGGGGCGGGTCAAGAGAAAGAGAGAGAGAGATTGGTCGTGGTGTTTGTTTGGAATTGTTCCACCCACGCTTTGTCCACCAGTGTGACCCCGGTGGTCAGTAGCCCCTGGCTGTGCCCACCCTGTCCCTCTGTTCTCTGGGAAGGTCAGTTCACCATGCTAGTCTGCTAGCAGTCAGAGAAAGCAATTATAAATAGCCCGGCAGCTGCTGCCAACAGCAGTGCTAGGTCATGCGCTAAATGACCAATCATGTATTTGAGTGTTTAAGTGGCTTTTGCTTGAGTGTGAATGTTTTTTATGTGGGACAAAACCACTTGGAAAGTCATTATAAAATCACAGAGGCTGAGCTGCTTCTGAATTGTTAAGAAATGGCCGTCTCACTCACTGCAGTAAAAAAAAAAAGAAGTTTATAATTTCACATTAAGTCAGAAAATACAGAAAATGCTTTAGTATAAATGGATTAAGGCTGTAGCCTAGGGTGCCAATCATCTTTACATCTCAATTTCTCATACATAACCTGGCATTGGCAGAGGAGGTGTCTTTGTTTAAGCTGCAAGCATATCTGTGATCAGCAGTAACAGCACTGGTACAGTAGAATGCAATATAGTTAGGCTCTTGTTCACAAAAACAGCAGCCTGTGGTCTCTGGGCCATTGGCAGTATAGCAGGTGGCTGTAATGTGAGAGAAGACCCCTTCCTGACTAGCCTGCTGTTCACACTGGAGTTTCAGGTCCAGCTTTGAATAAGTATTCTGTCTAAAATATGCTTTGCCTTAAAGTCAAATCTCATTGTTTGTCTTTATGTGACCCAGATCTGTTTTTTTTCAGGATGGTGTCAACACAGAAATCAAATAGTTTCAAATCAGACGTGGGAAAATTGTCACTCATGTGGCTTCTCCACAGTGCCCATGTGCACACCTTTGTGCTAGTAATTATGAACAGTAATTATATTCAATAGAAGGATGGAGAAATTGTTGATTTATGTGATATTTTAAGAATTGGTTCAAGCAAAACCTTTAGAACGTTTAGAACCTACCTAAACCTACTAGTATAGTGTAATAATTACCCAAGATACTGATGTGCACATACACTACATCTTTACATTACAAAAAGAGTATCAGGCAAAGAGTACTAGCACATTTAAGTTTAAATTAAGTTACAATTAAGTTTTTAAACCATATTTATTATGCTTGTGAATGAATATTGGTATTTTGGTGTCTCATATACAAACCAATTTAGCTAAATTATAGCAGGCCAAATTTACACTAAAAACTAATAACATGGTTACAGCTTCAGCAGAGTGGCAAAAGCTAGTGCCCATTTTCCCTCTGTTAATCAGTCCTTTTATTCTTATCTTTAAATTCAACCTCCAGTCACATTTGAAGACATTCATCTAAAGCCCAAGCTGCAGTTTCACAGCAGCACTCCATTTTTCAGTCATCTTTCTATGTATGTATGTTGGCAACTCTTCCAAGAAAGCACAATAATTATGTCGCCTTCTCTGGGCTGTCTGATATGATCTTTGTATTACAGTCTTAATGATCTGTCCAACTTCCCTACTAGGAAGCAATGCATGTGAATATAGAGTCACTCTGAGAAGAGACGTACTGTCTTAATATATATTTAATGTGACAGAACATAGTGTCTTTATGTATATTAACAAATAGCTTAGGTTGACAAGCATCCAAACCTCTACAAAGACACGACAAGTTAGACAGCTATACCCCTGCTATAGAGCTAGCTAAACAACAGCTTTGCATCTTCATAAAATGCCTGTATCACCTCAACTGCATCCTCTCAATTTGGTGTCCTTACAATGACACTCAGCTAAGCTGCTCACCATCAGAGACAGAGTAAGCCCAAGAACCCTCAGTTCTTCTGCGTGTACTCATAGGTAAGGATAGAGACATAGACTGGCCAGAAAACACAGACCTTACGAAAACAGAAGAAACTGAACTACTGTGTCACCATTGTTGCTCTGCAACATTTCTTCCATCACTAGAATGAGATCTCAAGGCACACAAAACCCTCCCACAGGGGAATGAAGTTATTCCAAGTGTGTGTCGGAGGTCCAATTTGGATGGTACCAAGAGAACATCATCTGCGAATAAGGAATGTTCCCTCTAGCCCCTCCATACTGGACAGTATCTTTATATACTTTCCGTTAAAACCAAAATAGGAATGGACATGAGTCTAACAAGACACAGGTGAGAAGAATCTCGAGAACCTTAAGGAAACCCACACAGCCATGGGAAAACATCTGAAAATCCATATAGACAGTAACTCGAGTTCAGGTTCAACCCAGGGACCCTGGAGAGCTGCCCCAGATTTTGCTCGACAATATCCCCACTATCAGACAACTCTGCCCTATGCTTGGTTAGTAGAGCTTGTGCTCCTCAAGTGAATCAAGAAAGCCTTCTTTGAGTATTGCTCAAAAAGCCTCCATCTTCAACTTGATGGTTTTCCTTACCACTGGTGTGCATGAGTGCATCTTAGGGTTACTGCCATGAAGGACATCAACAGCATTCTTCCTGAGAGGACATTATCATGATCACTTGAACATGATCACTGCTCACTCACTGTATCCCGTCTTGGTAGAAGTCCTTTCAGAGGTGGGAGTTTGTCTCTCATTGAAGCATCTGCCTGACAATCCCAGGCAGCATGAATGTCTCTTATTGATTTATGAGGTACATTTGGGTGCAGCCCTATGCAACGATTCCAAATAACCACCAAATATCGATTAGTTGAAAAATCTGCACCTAACTTTACTTAAGTTTCCAAAACAAGTGCTCACTGACTTTTAATCCAACATGCCATGGTGCAATCTGTTGCTTGCACAGAAGTCTTTCACCACTGAGTTCACCATCTGAGAGATTGTTTCACCTGATCAAGCCCTTCTGTGTATCTTCTAGATTCCTAGCATTTCATTGTAGTCCCCTAGTGGCAGTATGGGCTGAATGGTAAACATGCTGTTCAAGAAAGCTGAAAACCCCAAACTGCTCTTTGGTGCATATGCACATACTGTCAATGTTATTTCCTGACTCAAGAGTCAACCAATCATGACCAATAGGAAAAATTCCTACTGTGACATCCTCATTTTATCTTGGGACTGGTGAGTATGTTTACTTCAGGCTGAGGCTTTTTGCATGTGGGAACTAACCATAGTAGGGAGACTACCACAAATTGAAAAGTTTGGTACTTTTTGAGGATGTAAAGCTGGTTATTTCTATTTGATACCTTTCCATTTCACATATTAACTCAGGTTCCTTTCACACAAGCAACTGAATAGTAATACAAATGTAAAGCATCAGTTGACTCTAAGCTGAAATGGGAAAAAAAAAACAGACAAAAGATATTGACTTTATAAATTAGGAAAGAATAGTCCAATTAAAAAGTGTATGACATGCAACTAAAATTCTACAGTCTTCATTCCTTTATACAATATGCCAGTTTTTAAATATTATTTTCAGGGGTTCGTTTGGCTTACTGTTTAAAAGGCAATATGTATGTTTTATGATTGTGCTGAAGACCTCTAACATGGTGCGTTTATTTAAAATGGTCCAGAACCACGTACTGCTGCTAGCCATGTCACAGCAGTAGACTACAGTTAAAGCACACTGCTAAAGATTGGGTGAAAGACCCTTATGTTCAATATAATAAAGCTAAAAATTCAAATTTTGGGGATTTCAAGTCATATTCTAGTGAGTAAACATAGCCATTAGCACTAATGACAAACTGTGTGTGAACACTGTGCGCATTATGATTCAGTGTGGACTGCAAGGCAGAGGGACCAACCAACCATCAGATACACAGATCACACTGCCTGCCAGTCGCTCATGCCAGCCAGCAGACTCGCCGCTAATTAGCTTTCTTAATATTCACCCAAACAAAGGCTGCCTGAACCCTGGCTACGGCCCAGCGCTTCCCAGCGCTTCTTCTTCTTTGCGTCAAGCAGTAGAGTATGATCAAGAATGCCAAAATGGACTCAGTAAGAGAGACATAGTGTTTATTTCTTTCATTTTTTTCTTTTTGTCTGGTTGTGCTACATTGTCAAAACACATACACACACACACACACACATATATATATATATATATATATATATATATATATATATATATATATATATATATATATATATATATATATAGGAGAAGAGCCAGACACATTCATATAATGTAGCTCCTGGTCCATAAAGTCTGATTAATTATGAACAATTATGAGATTGTTGTGATGTGATGAAGACTAATGTGTATGAATATAACAGTCTGACACTGCTGTCTGATAAAAAAGCTTTTATCTCCACTGTTTTCAGTGTTCATTTTTTTATCTACAGTGACTGAGTTTATACGCCCCTATCACATTTCCCTGACTATTCACAGAAGTTGACATCTAAATGAGCAGTGGAAAGAAATCACACTATATATTTTTTGTTCTATAAGGATTTTTTACACAAACTAAACATTAAAAAGGATAATTAAAATGATTGAACTTTATTTGTGGACTAATATAATTTGTGATTTTATAAATTGCCTTACTGGTGATTTAGATATTTCCCCCAATGCTGCTCCTGCAATGCATATAGACATATTTTAACTCTTTCCCTGACACGAACCAACAACCTTGCATGGATAGTGTTTCATCATACATGTCAGCTTGCAAGAATGGGTCTCGTAATATAGATGGTAATTGCTGATAACATTTAGACAGGCTGATATGCTGGTGAAAATGTTGTAAGGAAGCAGATACAGTATGTAAAGTATATTGCTAAACTTGTGTGCAATAGACAAAATGATGTGCCAGAACTGAACCACACCTTAAAAACTAAATCAATATAGGCCATTTTGATTTGTAAGTAATTAGCATATACAATTTTGTACCATGCCCTGCGATGGACTGGCGACCTGTCCAGGGTGTACCCCTGCCTTTCACCCTATGTGCACTGGGATAGGCTCCAGCAGACCCTAATTAGGAATAAGCAGGTATAGACAATGGATGGATGGATGGAATTTTGTACCATAAAATTTAGAACAATTTAGGGTCATTTCATTGTCCCTCTAAGGGAACCATTATACACTAGTCAAGCACAACATTATGACCACCTGCCTATTATTGTGTTTGTCTCCCATTTGCTGCCAAAACAGCCCTGACCCATCATGCACTGTGTATTCTAACACCTTTCTATCAGAGCAAACATTAAGTTTTTCAGCAATTTGAGCAACAGTAGCTCGTCTGTTGAATCGGATCACATGGGCCAGCCTTCTTTCCCCATGTGTATCAATGAGACTTGGATGCCCATGACCCTGTCGCTGGTTCACCACTGTTCCTTTCTTGGACCACTTTTGATAGATACTGACCACTGCAGACCAGGAACACCCTAGAAGAGCTGCAGTTTTGGAGATGCTCTGATCCAGTCGTCTAGCCATCACAATTTGGCCCTTGTCAAACTCGCACAAATCCTTACGCTTGCCCATTTTTCCTGTTTCTAACACATCAACTTTGAGGACAAAATGTTCACTTGCTGCCTAATATATCCCACCCACTAACAGGTGCCATGATGAGGAGATAATCAGTGTTATTCACTTCACCTGTCACTAATATTATGGCTGATCGGTGTAGGTTCAAAATACAAAATAGTGGGTTAACATATGAGAACCTTTTTAGAAGGATGAGAACCTTTAATTACAGAAAATGAAAACTAAATTGCAATTAATCCTTGGAGAACCTGTTTTTAAGAGTGTAATCACTTTGAAGGCACTGCAGTTCAGTTTATTTTATAACCTGTTATGTCAAGCTAGTTTTGTTGAAAGAAACACCCATCCGATCAATTGTCATGTTTGGCAAAGGTTGATGTGTGCTTTGAAGGTAAGTTCTCCACAAGAAGACTTATATTGTTTATAAGAAAATAAAACTAAAACTATAAATGTCCTCCGCAGTGTTGAGTGTGTCAGCTGTAGTTGTGGCTCACTAATGTTTACAGTAAACAACCTTTAGGAAGATAAGAACCCTTTTTTTATCTAAACGAATTTGCTTGTATATGAAAGATAATTATAGTACAGTTTGATGTCACAATAAATAAACAGAAACACACAGGCCTATGTGACCACAGAGTGGACTGTTATAGCTGATAAACCTTAATTCATTCATTCATCTTCAAACGGCTTTATCCTGGCCAGAGTCGTGGTGGATCCAGAGTCTAAATCCAGAAACACTGGGCATGAGGTGGAAATACACTTCAGATGGGATACCGGAGCACACATACAATACATTTACACTCATTCACACCTGGGGCGTTTTAGTATCGCTATTTGATCTACCTGCATGTTTCTGGGATGTGGGAAGAAACCCTACCTGCTGCACCGCATGAACCTTATCATTAAATATTTGATTACAAATACCTGAAAAGCTGATCTGTGATGGACTGGTGGCTCATCAAGAGTGTCTGGCTTGCACTTGCTTCTCTTCCTGTTCTTTTCCTAGGATTGGCTGCAACCATGATAAAGCATGAATGAATGAATGAATGAATGAATGAATGAATGAATGAAAACTAAGTGCAAGCATTGCATAAGCAGAGATCTTGTTCAAACTCTATGATGTCATGATTGACAGGTACATTTACCCGAGGCGAAGTGCACCGACCCTCCCCTGAGGCGTCGGGGAGATGTTCCCGTCGCGTGCAGTTGTAGAGGCGCGGTATTATTTCCGGAGTTGAGGGCCTCCGCGTCCTGACGAAAACCCGACGAAATAAACATTTGTAAGAATGCTAATGAGCGCCTCCCGTCTGCACTGACAGCGCTAAAGCCGCGGCAATTACATTAGCATGAGCTACAAAATATGAGGTGGCTGACACGCGCAGTCGCGCGCCGAATGATGGAGGAGCCGCGCGCTTTTTTAATAAACGCGCCTCGCGCCCATAAAGAGCGGCTCCTAACTGCCTTTGTATCGAACCGCTTCCGCCGCCGAGTCGCGGGGGAATTTATGTACAAATAATTACTTTTTAATAGCCCGTAATGCGATTTCCTGCCAAAGAAATATTCAAATGGTTTTCAGAAAAGCAAGAGCAGTACAGTATTTTATCAGCCCCGAGCTACAACTGGATGTGGGGAGAAAATGGAGACGGATTATTGTTTGCGCGGCAATTATTATACCGCTGTCCTCCTCGCTAAACCCGGCAGAGAAGAGGTTGCATCTGTAGTCTGTGCCATGTTGCGTGTATTATGTGCCACTGGAGAGTGATCCTCACTCCGATTTGCTTGATTCAGATCACAAACTGCATGCAGTAATCAATGCACGTTTAATTAGAGCAGTTATTTACTTAACCTACTAACATTTTCTTTATGAAGTAGCAAACAAATCATTCAGAATCAATCATTCGTTTTGTTATGAAAGAATTACAGTAAAATACAATGAGTTGTGTGGGCAGAACGTATAGCATCATTTGCAAAAAATTACCTTTCCATAGATCATAGATTGGTCATCGATCTGTGTCAGGTCCAGAAATCTATTTGACAACAGCAAAATTTTAAATAAATAAACGACTCAGTACCACAGTGACCATGTAGAGGAGCTGGCATTTACAGCATAAATATCATGTGATTTCCAAATAATATGCAATGCATCTGGAAAACAGTTGTTTTTAAGATCACTGTGCACCTGCATTCAAATAAAAGCATCGAAGCAGTACAGTCCAGAACAAATGATAACATTACCGGCATTCAGTTCTTGATGAGGCTGTAAGATGTAAATGAGATCAGAGCAGTTGGATAATATCGCATTGCCATATTAGCCTTAGCAGAGTTCCTAAAAGTGGGTGTGCTGCCTTGTTCTATGATTCAAAATCATTTTGATGTTTTGACACGGTTAAACATGCAGATATACTTTTAGAGAGAAATTATTTCATGATTTTATTTTCACCTCAAGGTCATGATGGACACTGAACGAGACACCAGTCTATGGCGGGTTCAGCAAGGGCACAACTATAGCCGATTCAGCAAATACAATCCACTTACCAGCATGTTTTTAGGCGGTGTATATTAACCGGAGAACACACACAGACATGCGGAGTACACACACACAGATAATGTTTGGATATATTCTTAGCATTCAAAGGACAACCAGAAATATAAAATATTAGTATATTAGTATGAAACTCAGACTCGTGTAACTTGATTGCAGAATGGAAAGAAATAAGCGCTGCCTTTACAGCTTAAAACAGTAAGGTGGCTATAGTGACCTGTGTTCTTTCATGTGCACTTAATGAAGAGTGTACAGCCGGCTGAGAGCAAGGTGGCATTCATCTGCAAGTCACGTGACCCTCAAGGCAATGAGCTCCCAGAGCTTGTCCTTGGTAGACTTAATTGGCTTGGCGCTGTGTTGTATCTGCTCTCCTTCAATGCAACGGTACAAAAGAAGCTGACAGATTGCACTGTGTGTGTTAGAGAAAGAAGAAGAGAGTTTGCAGGAGTGGAAGTGCAGAGTTCTGCAAGTTTTTTTATTTTTTTATTTTTGGGAAATTTCATATAATGTGTGATCGAGCCAAAGAGCACTGATAAATCTGATCGTCGTCTGTTACGCTGTTCACCCTCGTAAAATCCGCTGTCAGGCTCTGCAGATAAAGATGTCCTACAGTATGTTGTCTACTAGTTTAGAGGAGTGGAGTCTTCAGTATCAGCAGGGCATTTGTAATAGTATGTGAGGCGATAGATCAGTCTTTCGGGAGAAGGCATTTAGCCCAAGCACTCAAAGAAAAAACTGGAAAAAAAAAGATTTACAGCCATAATCCTGTGAGCTGAGGGAAATTGGCAGTGGCGACTGAATCAGGGAAATAATCTGCAACATTAGGAATTCAAGCATCCATGTATCGGTTTAAGTGCTTAACGCTGTTTTTGTGTGTGTGTGTGTGAGAGAGAGAGAGAGAGAGAGAGAGAGAGAAATAGCATGGTAATGCATTCTGAAGAGATGAGCCTCTTTGCAGTAGACCTCAGGGAGCCGATAGGAGCACTCACTAACTGAACGGCTTCACCTCGGCCACACGAACCAATCAGACCCGCACACTCACATTATGCCCCATCCAACCAACACAGGGATGCAAAAGAGCCCCCAACCTTCCCAGGAGCAGCCAGTGCTCAGGTGTGTGTGTGTGTGTATGTGTGTGTGCGTGTGTGTGCATATGTGTGTATGTATGTGTTAATGTGAATGAGTGAGATATTAGGGATGGGCAGAAACTTCATCATTGTACTGAACAGTAAGCACTGTGGAAGCAGTGCAAAACAACTAATGTCCCTAATATTCACTTAAGAAAAAACATAAATCACTTTACAACTTATATAATCGCCTATCTAAGAGAACTTTATGCTAGCTATGATGCCGCATTTACACTGGATGATTGGGTGCACAGACACAATGGCATAATTAAAGTTGTTGGCTCTGTGATGTGACTAATTTCTGCCAGTGTGATATACACCGGTATAGTGGCTGCCAATGCAAGTGAGAACCGTAAAACGTCATGACTGCTTGTGTACAATAAAGTGCTAAAAGTTAATTGGTACAGAAAATTCTGTGTATGTAATATGAAAGTATGTGTCCATGAGTCTCTGTTTTTGAATTTGAAAGAGGGGAGAAATGAAAGGGAAAATGTGTTCAGGTGTGTGTGGAGGCTCTCATACACTAGGAATGTCCTTGGCACTTGCACGTGTGTTTGTGTGTATGTGTGTGTGTGTGTGTGCGTGTGTTTGGAGAGGACCTGCAGCAGCAGTGGCTTTGACAGGCTCATAATGGGGCTTTTTGTTGAGACTGGTGTGGTGTGGAGGCCCCCTGCACATGGGCCTTATCTGGATCTCTCAGAGGAAGGAGAGAGAGGAAGAGTAAAGGAGAGACATCCCCACTGAGGCTCATGCCCTTATCGCTCTGACAGCCGGCGCTTATAGGCGAGGAGAGTGCCAGTCAGATCATTTACAGGAACAGATTAATACTGGCCAATGAGTCACACACTTCCCTTTCTCTCAGACACACACATATACACACACAGACACACTGCATGATGGTCCATCTATGACCACACACCCCCACACTGCCAGTGTATAAAGACTCGCAGCCAGTCCACATCTGACACTATAACCCTCCTTCTCTTCTCTCTTTCTCTCTTCACGATTTTCATTTTCAGTATTGCAGGAAGTGCAGTTCAGAGTTCAGAGTCTCTCCCACACCACAGTATTCAGTTTGATGTTTTGCCAGAAACCTGGAACAAATGATTGGGTGCATTTCTATCAGGGATGTAGAATAAAAAAAAAAGAGAGAGAAGTGGATAAACCCTGAACATCAGAGGACAATCAGATGCATGACTGCAAAAGATGGACACCCACATACATAGACATACACCAAAGCATTTTTCACATCTTCACATCTATAGTGTTGTTTCAGGTCAGTTGCACTGCTGTTTGATTTCCTGTATTGCATAGGCTTCTGTAGAACTGTCACAATACCAAAACTTTGACTATGACTAAGATACCAGATGTAATACTGTGATACTTTATACTAAAACAAAAAGCATATAAATAAGTAAAAGGAACATACACACACACACACAGGTTAGGATGTAACCAAATATGAAAATGTTACTTGGATTGAACAGCTCATGTGCTCTAAATGGATACAAATTCACAAAAGAATAGGAGACACACTACTGTTACTCATATTGTGGGGAAAAAGAACGAAATAAATTTGTTCAAATAGATCGTAGGCAGGTCCTAACTAAAATAGCTGTGCAAGCAGAATATAAAAAAACAGTCTCAGTTAAGATCAGTTATGGACTTTGAGTGATGAGCTGACAATGAGAGATCATGTTGACATTGCTGGCATTTTTCTCCAGTCTTTACCAGTATTTCCAGGGACAGAAAGTAGAAAGATTCATATCGAATTCACAAATGTTTCATATTCAAAGTACAAATGTGGATATTTGGAAATATGAATACATATAGTACCAACTCTACACCGAAGACTTTGAACTCGTAAAAATCACTCTGTTGATGCTAAATCACAATTTCCTTCTTTCTATGAAAACAAAAATTCTTCATACTGTAAGTTTGATAAATAAATAGGACACTAAAAAAGAAATCAAACATGATTTCATTTTAATGTCTTCTGATATCATGTGTTAGAGTCACACCGCACTGATCAGTCAGGACATGGGGGGCAAGTCGTTACTGTCAGAGACTAAATGCCATCAATCCTCCAGAAAGCATGCACAAAATAAATTTAGCTATATCCTAACATTGTATGAGCAAACACTGGACCAGTGAAATATTGTGTGATCGAGTGACAAGTAAACGGATGGGAGAGGGTCCCAATTTCAGGTTTTGCATGTTTAATATCTCTTATTTTTTTAACATGAATATTTTATCATGTGCCTTCAAAATTAGATGATTGCATTTTGATATCAGTTACAGAGAAGTGAATACACTGTCACAGGCTTCGTGAGTCAACACACAGTACAGCAGTTACATATTTAAAGAATATTTGTTACATCTTACGCTAAAGCGTTTGTATAATTAAGGAGGCTGGACAGCGAAAAAACCATTTAACCTGCTGTGTCTCTGTAGAGGTCGAGATGCTTGTCGGCGAAACGCGAGTTGACTTTATTGCAGTAGAAGGATTTACAACATGGTCTGCATGCGTATTTTGCTGTGTCTGTTCGCTGCCTGTCTTAATCAGCAAGGTAAGCATAAAACTGACCAAACCTCGCTCCTTGAGCTCATCTTTTTTATGCAAGATGAGAAAGTAAAAGAATTTTTTTTCCCCTTCGGTCTTGAGCTGTGTCTCACCCATCTGAGTCAAATTAGCATACACAATTTCACTTGCCTGAAGGCAGAATACAACATCGGCTTAGTGTTTGCCTATTTAAACACAGCATCTAGAGTAGCGAATGTTCGAAAGCCATCTGAAAAGGTACTGAACTTTACTAGTAATGCAGCAACATGGAATATACACGAGGAAACACACAAGTAATTAATACACAGGGTCATTTTAAATAAGAGTTGAATTTTATAGTTGGGAAAAGAAAGTGCACGGAGCAAGACTACATAGAGGTTTTATTTATGCAAATGTCTGTCCATCTTTAAAAAGTCATTATTTATCTGAAATTGCATTTTATGAATTTAAGGATGTAATAGTTGTCTCTAATTTGTCATACAACTTTTAAAGTTATGCTGATAAGCTTGTATTCACGTACTATAGATGATGCACGATCGACATAAATGTGTAATAAGCATGTGTTAATCTGAAACTAGTATTAATTACACATACTCACTGAGACCCTGCATGCGATGCTGCAACAATAAGTAAATATGCTGTACAGTGTCGGCAAAACATATTTTATTTTTATAGCACATCTCTGTTAGATTCTCAAATCAGAAGGTGTTGATTTTTTTTTGTTTTGTTTTGTTTTACAACAGCCTGGCTCTGACAGTAATTCTGGCTGTAATAAACGCCAAGTTTATATTAATGTGCTCATTCTAATCCATCATCACTCCCATAATGACAACTCATACACTGGGACTTGTATGGCAAAGGCTCTTAATGATAAATAGATTTTTAAATAATGTGTTGTTACGTAACAACAACAACAACAAAAAAAAGCGTAATCATTCATATGGTGAATCTTTCTGTAAGGTTATGTCTATGTTATATTTATAAAAGTTTATGTTTTCTGGCTTTTCAAGAGGGCAGGCTGTGTGTTTTTTGCGTCTAATAACTTCAGGAAAGAGAAAAGAGAGGCTGATGTGGGAATGATTTGATTAAACAATATGTTGATAGCTGTTATAAAGTAAGTGATAACTTGATAGCAGGAACTTTTTGTGGACATTCTGTAAAATGAAACATAGCGATAAATAGCTGAAAAGTCTCATTCAGACATGTTATTTATTAATACATTAAAACAGCAATAACTGCTAAATCATTGCGGTGTAAGAGGAGAAACACACTTTGGGGCATGCTGTTATAAGGAAATAATCCACTTATTATCGCATCACCCCAGCTTCGATTATTTTCTTATAACAGCACACACTATTGTGTGTTATTCTATAGTTGTAAGGGAATGTAAATGGCTCTCAGCTACTTCACCTTACACAGTATTATTATTACATGAGGCACCTAAAAACAGCTCTTTTACCTCTAAATCCGAAGATTTTGTGTCTTTCTCAAGCAGTCTGTCCTTACAGCTTATACTTTTCTGCACTTTTCTGCATCTACAAGGACTCTCTCTCTCTCTCTCTCTCTCTCTCTCTCGGTCTCTAATGAATCATACAGAACTTTCCCTTCAAATAGAGATGATAAAGCCCCTCTGGCACAAACACATATTGCATGCATTCATCACTGCAGAGATTTAAGGTTTGTCAGCTTGAACCCTACCAGCTTTAACCCCCATAGACACACGGTAAAAGGTGTAATATATCTATAATTTAGGAGCCTCTAGTCTCCGGTCTCTGTGGATCATTTCAGGACATGTCCCTTGTCTCAGGTCTTTTGTCCCGCTCTACACAGGGTGGTTGTCTGTGTGGTATGAGGCTGCTGTCAGATAACGGCGCAGCTCTATTCAGCTAGAAAAAGATGAGCTAGGGAGGAGAGAGACAGACAGATGGAGAGGCAGACAGGCAGGTGGGCTGTGGTGAAAGGGCAGCTGGAGCACTGAGTCCATATGCAAGGCTTCATACACATGTTGCCCAGCTGCCTAGCATTTAAGCTGTAACAAATCTCTCTCTCACAGTCATACACAAACGAAGACACGCCATAAAGACATCATCTTAAAGACTTTTCCTTGGTGAAATCCTCTTTTTAATTAGCAGAGTTTAAAAATGTAGAGTGCTGTAGCTTCATTACAAGCTATAAAAAGTGCAATAAACAAATTTTAAATGAAAGAATAAATACACTAATGTCTGGGTGCCGTATAATCAGAGACACAGAGAGAGAAATTATTGATGGTGTCAGTGTTATAACATACCACATTTGCAAAACAAAAAACAAAAAAGCACTCAGCACAGTGTTTAAAACATACACTGCCACATGCTCACATCATTTTTTCTAACTGTCACAAAGTGCCAATAAAAGACCAAGCATCACACAATCAAATATATGAACAGCTAACAACAGGAAGAGATCATATATAGCTATTTGTAAGTGAAGTTTTTTTTATTATTATTTTCTCATATTTTTTTAATCATAATTAAACAATTTCTTTTGACATGTTGCATATTCATGAATCAAATTACACACATTTTTACACGACATGCTTTCTGTGCATGAATGACTCTATAAATATAAAGCCAAATGCTGGAGAGGCGATTTGAGGGGTGGCTGGTAATCCATTCTCTGACAAGTAATGTGCAGTGGAAGCTTTTATTGTCCCATCTTGCAAGATAAACGGTGTTGTTTGGAGTCATGAGTTGTTATGCTATCGTCCCTGCTTCATATGCACTTATTTCAGTGAATGATTATAAACACATTATGTAAACCTTCATGCTGTAGATTGTGAGCAAAATGAAAATTCCACAAATCAATTCCAAATACCCCACAAACCTACAGGAATGCTATGTTTTAATGAGTTTTTTTTTATTTGTCTGTGATCAGTGGGGAACAAAAAATGATTAAAAAAAAATAATAATAATTTATTCATGTTTATTTATCTTTACTTTTAGTTTGGTATTTAATTTTAGTGTGCTACCAGAGCATTTTATTAAATAAATAAACGAATTAATAAAATGTACAACATTACTTCTGATTAATTTCATGTTTGACCAGGCAATTACTTCAACACAAAGTGAAATATTTTATGTATATATATATATATATATATATATATATATATATATATATATATATATATATATATATATATATATATATATTATTTGTGTGTCAACATCATAACCATGTCAACATTTTAATTAAAGAGCTCTTTCAATCTCTATTTAAAATGTTAATGTTAACTCTGTAATTCCATACAGACGTGTAGAGAAAATAAAGTCTTATATTCTTCTCTTATTTTATCTTATCTTATCCAGAATATGAAATCAGAGTTGATGGGAAATTAAGGCTGGAAGGTAAATTCTGCAAAAAGTGTGGTACCTTACAGTATTCACTGACTCTCTTTATTTTCTCAACCAGTCTCTTTCTATAATTTTCAAACATAGGCAGCCTTTAAACACAGAACAAATTCATTAGAGAGAATTTGGAAAAGAAAAAAAAATCATCTGTTTTGTCATAGAGCTTTTTTTTGGGTGAAAAACTTCTATTCTTTTTCACCATATGACACATTTCTCTAACCTAAAGGAAATGCTGTCAAAACAATCAACACCGCCATCCTAATACCGTTAATTGTGCAGAACAATATACACTGTTTACATTCAGCTAGAATTACACAGGTACACGAATGACAAAATACATATTTATCAGAATAGATCCTCATCTCTATTGTATAAACGTTTCTTCCTACATTTAAAATCAAGTTTTTCTGTACTGTACAGTTTCCGAAATATCAAAATGTTTTTCTTATTTGGATGTATTGGAAAATTAATTGTTTGTGTAATACTAATGTGACTAAAAAGATAGATTGCAGGAAATTGCAAACAGGAACAAGAAGCCTTCATTGATTATGAGTTCAATTTAGCTTCAAGTTCATTCATCATGCTGTTCGGTTCTGTGAGGCCACATAATGTAATCCACATCACACAATAGACTGTATTTTCTTAACACACCTGAGAAACACAGTGAGTCAGAGTCTAAGATACATTTACAAGAAGCTTCCTTAATGGTGTGTAGTCTTACTTTGTCATAAGGGTGTTTTTTTATTTTATTTATTTTTAAAATATATATATATATATTTCACGTCTTCAGGAATAGATGACAGGATTCAGGAAGAAAATTTGGTGGGAAAAAAAATGTCAGAAATGTTGAAAATGATCGATCAATACAAACTGCCTCTGTCTCAGCTGTTCCCGGTGTGGAATGAGAAGGACATTCAGGAAAATAAAGATCTTACTGTGTTATATGGTCCCAAGACTGTAGTGTCTCCAGTATTGCCTCCAGGACATGATCATCACTTAGAGTTGTGCTTGTCTTATTTCACATTCCTTTGCTGCTCTTCCCCACTCTTTTCTTCCCATCCTCCTCATCGTTCTCCATCTCTTTCTGCATCTTCCAGTCTGCCGCCGTATCATTTTCTTTCCTCTACTCCGCTCATTCTTATACCTCCTCTGCTGAAAGCTCTTCATGCGTCTTCTTTGTTTATCATCCACTTCATTAAAAAAAAATCACTCTTTTTATATACACAATGAAATGTTCAGAAGCGTGTGAACAGTTTAGCAAATTGCACTTCCTCTGTTGTGTGCTTTACCAATCCAGCTGACATCAACTCGGGAGTTAATGTAGATGAGTTCTATGAAAGTGTGAAGACTGCAAGCTAAAATCAAATGTGATCTTTATGCAAAAATTTGTCTGTCATGCTTAGAAAAATGCCGCACGTTTTTGTTTGTGTGAAAACATGAAAAAAGAAAATAAGAAAAATGAAAACTCTATCACAACATATCTCTACCAGATTGCTAATATTTTTGGAATTATGTTTTTTGTACTGGAGCAAAATACATTTATCGATACACACAAGATTTTGCTTAAATGTTAATTTTTTTATACTAAAAATACACTTCTATTTAAAAAACAAAAAAAATGGAACTGAACTGTTTGCTTTACCTTGAAGATGCTCCTACAGTCAGGGAAAGTAGAGTTTGTTGGATTATTGATTTTTCATTTTCATCATTTAGTGGAGAAAACACCTGGGATGTAATATTTCTTTTTGTTATTTATTCCGATACAGAATCTAAAATAAACCCAATTATCGATTATGAATCAACATTTAAGAAAATCCTTCTGCAATATGCTTGTACATACAAATAGGAATGATATATATATATATATATATATATATATATATATATATATATATATATATATATATATATATATAGTTAGTTTGTTGTGTATATATATATATATATATACATATACAAACAAACTAAATACCTAAATACCACAGTGTGATTTAATAATTCCACTCTAGTACACTGGATTCATAAAGTGTATAGATTTATATGTGCATACTGTATATCAAGAACCCTTTTAGAGATGCATAACATTGTGCTGAGTGGGCGGAGCTTAAAGTAATCATCATATAAAATAAAGATAAAAAAATAATAATAATTTTATTGCTATTGGAAAAAGAGGAGAAAAAGTGGAGACACTTTTTATACACTTTATAGATGCAATTTACCTCACAATGGTAAAAAAAGGACATGGTCACTATTTGGATGTCTTTTTGGATGTGTTTTTGGTCTGTGTGAAAATGTGTTTTGCAAAATAATGAGCTGTAAATGAACGTGTTAATACATTTGTGAGCAACTTACTTTGGAGAAACATGTTATAGCCAATGAGAAAAACTGCAAACAGCCTTAATTTTAATATGGAGTTCCTCATAATGTGTTGAAATACTGTATCTATAAATCAAGAGTGACATACTTAACATAGTGGTTTCCACCACAAAAAAACTCTGTGCACTGTGAGGAAGCTTGCTCAACTCTATTTATGAAACCGCAGAGCACCGTGCTCTCTTCAGGCTGGTCAGCAGCCGGACACCATGTCAGTGGTCTGCCTCAATCAATACTAATGACTTTTCTGGGGTTGGAGCACCAGGCGAAGGTCCTCTTGCCCCAGACTTCATAAACAATACATTTCCATTAGAGTCCACAAATGAAAATTCCACAAAAACATAGACAGGCCATGGCAGATAGCAAACAATATTTGATGCCACAGTAATGCTGTTATGTGTGGTGTATTGTATGACACATGATGTTATTAATATGGTGCTCTGCTTGGCCTGAAATGTCAAACTGGTCTTAACAAAGGCAGGAGCTCATGGCTTAATATATAGCATGCCACAGATGTGCAGTAAATGCCAGTTCTAATGGCATGTTAGCTTAACACTGGCCAAAACGTTTTTCTACTGAACGTGGAGGAAGTAATTGACGAGAGGTGGCAATATGAGGCCAATTCCCATAGAAAAGCTTCACAATTAATCCCATTAATTTATTATGAAATAATCTCTGAATCTTGGATCTAGAGAAAATCCTGTGGGTGCAAAGAATGACTCCTGCCTGGACATACATGCACGTGTAGGGGACAAATTGGAAAATTGTTTTTGACATATTAAGGCACACATCTACACATTTTTGATCCTCAATATGGCTAGTCGCCTATATTACATTAGACATATACAGTGGAAGTGGAAATAGCAATCTTTATTTTGTTTATAATATGAAAAAATATCTACAGAAAAAAAGTGGCTGAATAATTGCAGTGCTTTCAACATTGAGCAAAATGATAGTGATTATCAATTTGGCCTTTTCTGTGCAGCACCATCACAGCATTGCTGAAAATAGACAGGGATAAGCTGCTTGTCCTGAGCAGAATACAGTCTTTTTGTGTACAATATTGCATGCGTTAATACAGTCAATATTCTCCAATATGTTGGGTTTAGTCTCTACTCCTGATTATCAGTTAAATACTGTGTTATGTAGTGTTAAGTGTCTCCGGGTGTAATAGCTGTTGGCTGAAACTGGCTGTGATACTGAACAGACCGTTCTATGGTTGACAGCTTGAATGGTTACGAATTTGACTCTCTGTGAGGAAATAGGAGACACTGAAGCTCTGAGCAGGTCTAAAGTAGCCTCAAGCTCTGTAAAGTTTCTCTCAGTGGAGGATGGTCGATGTGCTTCACTCAGCACTGCTCAGCCATGAGAATTATAGGGCTGCACCTGTTTTGTGTGTGTGTGTGTGTGTGTGAGTGCTGTTTTCCTGCCATGCTTTTTTATCTTGTATTGCAACAGCTGACTAAAAATACTGCCAGAATTGTGTACAATGCTTAACCTGAAACAGATCTAGGCTAGAACAGATTTTTTTTTTTCAATTTTGTGAATTACGTAAAAGAAAACAGTGAGTGATATAGTTCTCGGCATAATTATTACAAGCCGGTGTAGCGAATACTATTTTTTTTCCCCTCAAAGGAGGAATTGCTACAGTTAGGATGGTGTTTCTTTTATCACTGGCAGTCATAAATATATATATATAGGATTGTATTGTATTAAATCAAGCCCTTGTATTACAAATGTGTCTTAGGCTGACTTTCTCCTCGTCACTGCATCTTGCCTTAGTTCCCTTTCCCCTTCCTCTCTCCTTCTCCTTCTCCTTCTCTCTTGCTCTCTCATTCTCTTGCTCCTGTTTTCCATTTTATCTGAATTGATTGCTACATGACTGGTTCAGGAGAGGCCCTCACTATACTATTTTCCTCTTCCTCTTGCATGTAACCTCTGTGCGTGTGTGTGTGCGTATGTGTGTGTGTGTGTGCATGTACTGGCAGCCAGGGTGCATTCAGTGGTAGATGTAATTCACTCCATTCCCTCGAGTCCGAAGGTGATAATAGAGGCGGATAGTACGGTCCAATCATAGATTATGGTTAAGTGTGTGAGAGGGTCCTTTTCTCTTTCATCTGTCTCCTTTCCTCTCTCTCTCCTCCACTTCATCTCTCATCACACACGGATAACTGAAACCAGATCAGAGTCACTTCACTCTGTGGCTGTGTAGGTTGGGGATTGGTGGTAGAAGGAGGAAAACTGGAAGTAGTGTGCTTTATGTGGAGGCAGCCTAGAAAGGGTGACAATACAGACTCTTCTGCTTCACCACTTCATCCAAACCCTTCAAATCTGACAAGACCTAATCTGTGTTTATTGGAAGTGAAGAAACTGAGAACTATTATGTACATGTATATATGATTTTATGACAAATGCTACTTATAATAATAATAATAACAATAATAATGATAATAATAATAATAATAATAATAACAACAACTCACCCATATGATGCAATTTCAATTCAACTATTCAATAACTGATGATAACACTCAATCTGCTATGAGGCAATAATTCAATATTTGATGATTCTAATGAATCTGCTACAATTACAATATTATACAATTTTCTTTAACTTCAGTTCAATAACTTTGTTCAGTGTAATTGTGGTACCATTAACTGGTCCCACTTAGAAGTCATCAAGTATCATTTTGCAGAGATTTGTCCTTTGTAGATCATACTCAATTAATAATCAGTTATAAACTAGAATCAATTATATATGGTAAATAATCAGTTTATAATAGTTGCATTTATTATTTATATCTATTGTATTTCTATCATGCCTCAGAACTCAATGCATTGATGAAAAATTGTCCCGAAGCAAACAATAACTACAATAAACAATAACTATTCAATTCAGTTTGTACAATTTATTTGTATAGTGCTTTTTACAATGGCCATTGTCTCAAAACAGCTTTACAAAAGAGGAGAAACTGAGAAAGGAGAAAAAAAAAGTTAAATTACTAAACCATTTTTCCATATTTAATCCCTATTTTATCCCTAATCAGCAAGCTTGCGGTGACGGTGGCAATGAAAAACTCCTTGAGATGATATGAGGAAAAAGAGGAGAGGAACCGGGCTCAGAAGCGAACCCATCCTCATTTTGGTAACACTGGACAGTAAATAATGTAAATGTAACTAAATAATGTCCTATACTAATATAATAAACTATAATAATAACAACATTAAGAGAGAAATGTAAACCATGTATGTTGAGGGGATCATTATTGTTAGCATTAATATCACAAATTCAGCTGAATGTTTTTGTATTTAGCCTTTGCCAGCTTACCAATAAGGAATCTTTTTAAAAATCCCATCTTGCATGATAATTAAGTGTGAGGGAGCCGTAAGAGTTTAATTGTTTGGGTGTATGCATTACTGCCTTATTAACAATCAAGAAGTGGCTTACAAAAGTGAAAGAATGCAAATTTACACCTCTGAGGTTGTACTCAGTTAGTAATTGATCCACAAAAGCCAGCAGTCTTCGGCATAACTCATGTTGTTGATGTCGAGAGTTGAGAGACAACATTGAGGTATAACATTAATGTTTCCTTTTAAAGCATAATGAATGAGCAATCAAGAAAAACAGATTAAAACCTGTTTCTTTGAATCCTCCCTCTCTTTCTCCCTTCTCTATTTTTTCCAGCAATGTGTCAATTCTTAGAACATCTGCACTGTTGGACAAGCATAATGATTTCCCCATCATTTCACTCATCCTTCTCTTCTTTTTCTTTAAGTGAAAGTAGTAGATGACAGTAGGAAGTAGAGAAGTGTGATCCCTAGATATAAAACGTTTCTGGAATACTGCAGAATTTACATGAAACCCCAACCACCACCCCTTCACACTCTCTGTCTTTGTCTCTCTCTCTCTCTCTCTCTCTCTCTCTCTCTCTCTGTCCTTTCCCCTTCATTCTCTCTCTCTCTCTCTCTCTCTCTCTCTTTGCACTAAGTGATGAAGATGAGGCTTCATTGAAAGTGGCACCTTAAAGAACTAGAAAAAGGTTACAGTGGCTGGCTCTTTGACACGAGTGCATTATTTATTGCCAGCTTCCCCACAGTGCTGCAGCAACCTAATTGGCAAAATAAGGAATTTTCATACATACTGGAAGCCAGTTATGCTCACACACACCCACCCACCCACCAACCACACACACACACACACACACCTACACAAAAAAACAAATCATGCACAACAGCCCCCATACTGCCAACACAGGAGGTATCAGTAAGTGATGATGGGTTATTTCGCTTTACAATATTTCATTTAAGTATTTCTGTAACGTTGGAGGAAAAATTAAACAAAAAACTTGCCTGACATGAAATACATAACATACACAAGTCAAATATTTTAAAACAAATATGATGAGGATGCTTTCACCAGTCATTTTTAATAGTTAAAACAGCACACAAGCAAACAAAACAAAAAATAATGCAGCCTCAGGATTTGGTTGCACTCCACTCCATTTATTCCTGTAGATCACTGCTCTTATGAGGGATTTAGCTAAAGCTAGGCAGTGTTGAAGGCCAGTCTCATGTCATTCCTAAACACATCAGCAGTCTCTATTGCTCTTTCTGTTCCACACCTCAACCTCGCTGTTGTGTTTTGCCCTCAGTACATACTGTAACTAAATCAATCATTGTGGAAAAGAAGCTCGTTAGTCTACAGGACTTAGCCATAATATTAAAACTATCTGCCTAATATTGTGTAGAAGCATGGCCTCTGTGACACCTCAGAAGGTGCACTGTGGTATCTGGCACCAAAATGTTAGCAGCAGATCCTTTAAGACCTGTAAGTTGCAGGGCCTCATTGGATCAGACTTAAGACCAAAACCTGCTATTTTGCCTTTATCTAGCCCAAATCACAATTTGGCCCTTGTTAAAGTTACTCAGAATTTCCTATTTTTCCTGCTTCCAACACATCATTTACATTTTGCATTTATGGCATTAGCCAGCTTTATCCAGAGCAAATTACAGAAGTGCTTTGAAGTCTCTATCAATGAATAAGCTCTGATACTGGTTCACTAGGTCACAGGCTAAAAATAACATCAGTCTAAAAACTCGGCTGGAGAGGTATTATCCCACAAAAGCACATAGACAACACAAGTTTTAAAAAGTGCTAATTTAAGTACTTCAGTAAGAGGTAGATCTTACTGATGACAGCCAGTGACTCAACTCTTTAGATATCTAGGGGAAGTTCATTCCACAACCGAGGTGCCAGAAGAAAAAAGAATAGTTGAGCAATGCTAGATGACCAGAGGGAGTGTGGTGCAGTGTGGGGTGTGATACGTGCTTTGAGGAAAGTGGGTGCTGATCCATTTTTGGCTTTGTAGGCAACCATCAGTGTTTCATATAAGATGTGGGCATATACAAGAAGCCAGTGAAAGGAATGTAGCAATAGGGTGGTGTGGGAGAAATAAGCAGGTTTTTTTTAGCCAGGAAAGTTGTGCAGCTGAATTCAGGATCAGTTCCAGAGGTCAAATGGCTCTCAGAGAAAGACCAGGAGTAAGTTGCAGTAGTCCAGTCTCAAAATAAAAGGGACTGAACAAGCACCAGTATATCAAGAAATTTCACTCGCTGTGTAATATATCCCAACCCCCTGACAGGTGCTACTGTAATGAGACAATCAATGACATTCACTTCACCTCTCAGTAGTTTTAATGTTATGGCTGATTGGTAAATATCTACAGGAATTAATAGATTTCTATTATCTATCAAATGTAAGGTTCTGATTATGTTTAGCATAAACTTCTACTCTATTTAGTCCATGGCATTATGTTATGGTCTGTTTGATTTGAGTGTTTATCCAATATTTCTCATTTTGTTGGCAGATACGGATTTTTCAGCCTTCCAAAGCGTTTGAAGTAAGCACAACCTTGGGTATTAAAATCTCACTAAAAAAGAAATATCATACCGAAGGGATTCTTTCTAGAATCACTTGAAATATTCGCTAACATCATGACAATATAATTGTTATGATAAATACAGTCATGAAATAAAACTCAGTAACAGTTTGTAAGTTTGTGTTGAGTTAACTCTACACGGTAAGCTTCACAGTTTGTAAACCAGGTTGCTATGAAGACATCGCAATTAATCAGGTAACTGGATGTAAATGTACGATACACTATAAGTGAAACAATCTCTGCGCAATTCTAGCAAGGAGGGTATGTAAATGGAGATGGCGGAACACAGGTGCAGAGATTGTTAAAATTCTCCTTGGCAAGCAAAACAACAAGCCACAATGAGCCACAACATCTGTCTCTCCTGCTCCGTATCAGGCTGATCTGAAGTCAATTATAAAAACGTTAGAACCCCTGCCATGACAAATCACTGCCCATTAGGAATAATCACTGCACAATCTCACAGCTCGATAGCTGCGTGCGTGGCACTAATGTAGGCTAGAGAGAGTGAGAGGGCTGGCAGTAATTCTCAATGATACTGACAGGCTGGGGTAAGAAACCCAGCAATGCCCACAATTTCCTGATGCTTGCCTTTCAACCCTAGAGCAGGGCAAGAGAGAAAAAACCTCACTCTGCCTTACCATCCTTTGACAGCACACTGAAGCACACACACTCAGATTGTGGTAAATTGACAGGCTCTTGACTGAAGAACAAAATCACAGAAGACAATATAATGCCTTTCAAAATCCTGCAAAATATATAGACATTAAAGGAAAGCATCAGAGGGGGAAAAAAAGCTTGAAATATGCTGTTCAAAGATTAGATTTTCTTTTTGATATCTACAAAGCTACATGTACGCAAGCACACGCTCACACACACACACACGTGTGATCCATCATCCACTTGCGAGTTTTGTGAGAAAATGAGATGAGCTGTCACTCAAGCACAGAAATGATACAATACCCGTTAGCATTGTGCACAATCCAAAAACCGGTTGCCAAACTTGCATAGGGGAAAATAAGCTGGAGAAATTCCCACTTTGTTTTTTTTTTTCACAACTCTACTGGGAAAATTTGACAGAGATAAAGAGACTAGAGCTTTGTGGCTCAAAGGGCAGGCTGTAATTACAACCAGTATATAGGAGGTGGTGTGCTGTATTCGCTAATGAATATCATGTTGCAATAACTAGTGATTTTCATTGAAGCCTAATGCACAATAACAATAAATATTTTATAGAAGCATTGTAAAATGGTAGATTATGACAAGAGGATGGAAACAAGCCTTTACATCAGGGATGGGTGACTCAATAGGGATACAACACTGCACTGCATTATGACACTGGCTCAGCTCATTAGCTAACTATACTGGACTTAAAAAATAGTTCTGTCAAAAATGAAATTTGCAATGTTTACTTTACCCCCAAATGCAGTCAGCCGCAATAAGGTTGGTGTCCAAAATATGCCTCCCTAGATTTCAACCAGAGTCACAAGTCACTGTATACTTGTATTGATGGGATTCTACAGCAATGCAAACATAGAGTCAGGATATGCAGAAATGCAAAATTGCAAAAATAAAATAAAAGAGCACAAACTTGAAGTCTGTTCCAGGGAACAGCAGTCTCCATCCTCAGGGTCAATAGACAATAGAACCACAATCAATACAGCTGTTACTGAAATGCAGGCAAACAGATTGAAAGTAAGTGGTGCCATGGCAACACACTTGACTGAGTCTCCAACTTAAGGAACAGTTACACCAATAAAACATAATTACCCAATCTAATTCCTTCCTCTATATATTGCACACACCCCACATGCTGTTATAAACTACTGCAGATGATCCAAAATAGAGCTGCACATCTGGTCTTCAATCAAGTAAAACGTGCACAAGTTACAATTCGCTTTATCTCACTTCACTGCCAGCCTGTAGCTGCTAGCCTACTGAGGGACCAATGAAGCTTCACCCAGACTCATGGAGATACTCATCAGTACCTAGTAGTGCTATCCCAACCACTGAGGTCTGCAATTGACTGGCACGTGATGATACAGCATTACATGGTACTAAGTCTTAAACTCTTTTACCTGGTAGTTCTGAAATAGTGGAATCAAGGTACCCTGAAATTTTTCCAGGGTACCTGAACTATGTGGTTACTTTTGAGGCAGATATGTATTCCTGATGAGTATTAATATTCATTTATTATGTAATGAGGTTTTTTGATTATATGTCTTGATTTATTATGTATTAGGGCTTTTATGAGTAAGTCATATGTTCCTGATAGTTACTGATGTTGATTTCTGTTTTAAGATTAAGATTATGCATTAAGATTAGTTGTACAATCTAAAAATTGTTATTTACATAACCCCTACCCTGGATTTACTGGATTTGGTCATTTTGCTGGGTTATTTCTGAGTAGCTTGGGGATTTAACACAATATAATGGACCGTTTACATTAGAAGGCAGGATTTATCTATACACTCACCAGCCACATTAATAGGAACACCAATCCGCTAATCATTTGCTAGCAGTACAATGCATAAAATCAGGTATTGCTCAAGTGCTTCAAGTTAATGCTCACATCCAACATGAGAATGGGAAAAAATCTCAGTGACTTTGATTGTGGCATGGTTATTTGTGCCAGATGGGCTGGCTTAAGTATTTCAGAAACTGATGATCTGGGATCAGTCTCTGGAGCTTATTCAGAATGGTGTGAAAAACAAAATGAAAAAAAAAAATCATCTAGTGTGTGATATTAACTGAAGCTCCTCATCTGTAAGAGTTTATGTATTGTGCTGCTGCCAAATGATTGTATGAGTTAGCAGGTGTAGAAGAAAACGTATTTTCCGCATGTTACAATAGTACAGCAACAAGCATTGATTTTGTAATTTACTGTTAGCTAGCATTATTAATGAGTTTGCTATCTAATGTTATCAGTCTTTAGATCACACCATTTATCATCACTGAAGTTAGCTCTGACCAGTTAAATACAAAGGCAAGGCTAAATTTAGTGCTTAAAATCATACTTTTCAAATGCCAACTGACTATAGATACATGCACAGTTTCATTTTCTAGGATTTAGGATTGCAGAGGAGTTTGTAAAGACAAGTGATGCTAAAGTTATGAAATGCTTCCTAAGGATCAAGCTGTCTTCCTACACCTAAAGAACAATGGATAATCCTATGAGGACAGCGATATAAAGGTCTAAGATGTACAATGTTAAGATGATATCTTCATCTCATAACCATGTAGTCAGTCTAATGATATAGGTGTGTCTTTATAACCCAAATCTTTAAATTCTCACAAAATTAAACAAAGTAAGATTTTTTTGATGATATGTACTTGCAGTTCGCTTATTTGAATCAGGAATAAGCTAACAAACTCAGAAATAAGCATAAAAATGACTCATGGCTAGGTCACAATGAAACAATTTAGGGGCAGTTAAAGTAGCCCACCACACTGAGTTCAACACAGAAATGACCCAAATTGTGTCACATTCAACACAGCATGTTCAGAGTGCATGCTGACTGAGCGCCTGAATAATAGTGTTTAACTCAACTATCATTTTTACTTGTGGCTTTCTCACCTATCTTAGATTTATTAATGGAAACAGTTCTGCAGTTCTTATAAAGCACTTCTTGCTAACATATGCGAGACCCCAACGGAACCTGCCTGCTCCTTTCAATCCCAGATCTTATATTCAAACCTCTCTCCAAAGGCCCTGCCTCCAAGAACTTTAACATGCACCAGGCAAGGGTGAAACTGGAATGGATGTTTGGTCAGATGTCACCCTTCTCTCCCATTGCTTTCATAAGATATAGCAATAACTCTGCTGTAATCCTAGGCTTATCTCAAACTCACATTGCTTCCTGTTCATTTACTTACCCTGTATGGGCTGTCTGTACATGCACTAAATAACTGACAGACAGGGATGACCTCATCCATGCAGAGTTTTCTGATTGGCTAGCATAGTCATATAAAGTTGGAAATTTTTTATTGCTAATTAAACAAGCCCAGGAACATGGTGAAATTGGTCCACTAAAAGAGGGAAATGTTTTCATTTCATTCATTTTAGATGACTATATGAAAGACTATTCAAAGCTGCTGTAATGCCCATGTATGGATATCTATCCATTAGATAGCAGTGTATGTCTGTAATGAAGACTATCAATCCACTGAGGGTACTAAACAACTTTAGTATTTATTTATGTCTCAGCAGTATTTCTTCAAATTCTGCCTTTTCAACTATGATCATTCCTGCCTTCTGAGCTAAATTTGGCTAACAAATTGAGAATACAGACTTTCGAAAGTGGAAATGAATATTTTCCATATACGAGCTAAGACCATATATGAAAAATAGTCAGCTATTTACAATGATTCTCAGATTTCGCCTTTTTGCTATGGTGAAATGAGCAGCTTTTCACATATCTGATCAGTGGCATGTGGTTCAGAAATCTTGTTTTCTCAGAACAGCTGTTGTAGTGGTGAAACACTGATTAGGCATAGCATTATGACCACCTGCCTAATATTGGTGTTGGTCTCCCTTTTGCTGCCAAAACAGCCCTGACCCGTCATGCACTGTGCTTTCTGACACCTTTCTATCAGAACCAGCATTAACGTCTTCAGCAATTTGAGCAACAGTAGCTCGTCTGTTGGATCGGATCACACGGACCAGCCTTCTCTCCCCATGTGCATCAGTGAGCCTTGACTGTCCATGACCCTGTCACCGGTTCATCACTGTTCCTTCCTTGGACCATTTTTGAGAGATACTGACCACTGCAGACCAGGAACACCCCACAAGAGCTGCAGTTTTGGAGATGCTCTGATCTAGTCGTCTAGTCGCTCAAATCCTTACTCTTGCCCATTTTTCCTGCTTCTAACACATCAACTTTGAGGACAAAATGTTCACTTGCTGCCTAATATATCCCACCCACTAACAGGTGCCATGATGAGAAGATAATCAGCATTATTCACTTCACCTCTCACTGCTCATAATGTTATGGTTTATTGGTGTATATGTGTTCTTTGCTTAGAACAGGTTTATTTGAATTATTCGATTTTTACCCTTTTTTTGTCCCACTTTGTTAATTTGCCAATTAAGCCAAAAGGTAGTACTTTGCTATCACATGATAGCTATCAACCATGAAGGGTGAAGACTAGCATGTGACATGTCTCCTCTGAGACATGTAAATCCACCAACCACATTTTTTCAAACCGCTGCTCATGCTACCTCACAAAACAGCTGAACACATTTAGAGACAAATATATGCAATGAGCTCACAGGTGCCCATGATTGACTAGTGTCACTAATGTGACTGACTCGGGAGAGAGTACTGTTCAATACGATTTACAATGCAGAAATGTAAATGTGTTACAAAAAACAGGCTAATTAACTTTGGAGATGTATAACGTGATAATTTGTTTTTTGTATTTTGTACTTGGTTAGCTCATTGAACAAATAAAAAAAACAACAGAGAAACAATGACAGCATAAATAAGTAAATGAAAGTAGCTTAACAAACTAAAAAATTGATTATAAGAAGGAAGTCAAATCAGTTACATAGATTCATTTTATGAGCTCATGGGTTGTATGCTTACACAAACTTATGAAATTAAGAGGTATCATCTGGTAGATGCTTGCTGAGCATTCAATGGCTTGGTTCTATAGCTATGATGTTTTTCGTAACTAAATCACTGAAACAGAAAATAGGTGGTTTCTGTGTTCCTCTCGTCATGCCCAAAATATTCTCATCTGGGATAGCTCACACTAGACTGAGCTTAGTTTAAAAAAACAAGGCCATATCCTTACCTGGTGCTGGGAAGGAAAGTGTGTGTGTGTGTGTGTGTCTGTGTGTATGGGGGGGGATTGTACACTAGGGGGTTCTCAGCACTCAAGATGTAGAGATATGGAACGAGGCATTAATTGAGCTGCCTGCAGAGGGAAATGTCGTAGGGAAGAACTCATTAAAAATTATTATTAAAGCAACAAGCTGCGCTCATGCATGGCCAAAAACATTTGGAGAGAGAGACAAAACAGCCTGCTCTGTTCTGCCACTACGACATGCGTGCATTAAACATAGAGTTAAAGAGCTAAAGTCACACTTTGTACAAGGTTTCAACCCAAACACACACAAGCACTTTCGTCTCAAGTTAACTTAGTGTTTTGTCATAGCACCAAGCAAAGTAATCTAATTATGCCTAAAAATAGGCAGAACTGACAATCACTATAAAAGTTCTTGTTTATAATTAAGAAAGCTTTGCAGAGTTTGGCTAGTTGGGATTTAGCAGGCCACATGAAGAACATATAAGAAAATGACTTATTGCACCATTCAGAAGGGTTTTAATGCATTCCTATTGCAGTAATACTAATTACAAAGAGAATACTTTTAAAAATATGCAACAAAAAGAGCAATCAAGCCAAAAAAAAGGCAAAACAAAGGCACACAAATACCTCATTACACAGTAATTGTGGTAATTAATGTATGAAAAGTGTAAATACAGCTATGTTCAATTATGATTCTTCGTTACTCTTTTTATTATTATTTTATATATTTATTATATAATGTGATTTTTATTATTATTTTATATATTTATTATATAATGTGATTAATAATTCATCCATTTATTCATTTATCCTCAGTAGCCATATGTTTCTGTTTTCAGGGTCACGGCAGGTCCAGAGCCAATCCCAGGTACTCCAGATACAGTGAAAATTTTTACCTGTAAACTTTCTTATACTGGACTGCTGGTTAGTATCACTGTCCAGGTAAAGTTAAGAAACTTCTGAATTATCTCCATAATTTGCATAATAATGTCAGAAAGACACATGCTGTCAGTTAGTGGTTTGATGTGTGCAAGGCATAAGCAGATGGCGGTATAAACATAGTGAGGTTTTACTTTAAGCCCCTTTGACAATATTAAACACCTAACAGTTCTTGAAAGTATGTAAGGACCTTGGTCTGACTTTCCATCATGAGGCTTTCCATCATGTTTGAGGCCACTCACAATGAGAAACATTGAAGGAACATGCAAATATTTCCTTTGGTTTCTTTATAAAGTGGAGGATGTGGTGGAGGAGCCAGGGTAAGCAATGAATTAGATTGAGATGAGGACTTAATTATAAAGAAAGCAATAATTCATCTCAGTCAGCAAGTTCCACTTTGAACTAACTTGGAACTTAGTAAGACCATTACAAATCACCTTACCTTATGGTAAGGACAGCTTTGCTCCCTGCAAGCTTTCCATCCACACTGAGCCATGAATGATTGAGAATACTCTGTTACATCATTCATCTACCTGCTAATTGTTCATCTTCCATACTAAAATCACTCATAGATGTGGGTATGAATGGGAATTTTTACCCAGAATGCAGTAGCACATTGTAAAAAAGGTTCCTATAAACAGAAAGACATGGTCTTTGAATGCTCTGCTAGTGCCAGCATTGGGCTAGACAGAACAAATAAGTGAGAAAGAAATCCTTGCCAGTTATCCAGATTTCTATAATATTGCAACAGAAGTGCAGATGAAATGCCCGTAGTCAGATTACTGTTCAGATACCACTATCAAGACAGAGAGTTCTATCACTATAACAATAGGTGGGATGGTTGGATTTGGCATGCTTAGCTGATGAACCATTCTTTCCAGCATGGTGCATCCTAGAGGCTGATTTCTAAAAATCATCAGGATTTTCAGTATAGATCAAAATGTATATGATATTAGGTACAAATGATAGTCACAAAGCAAGAACAATTCCTCCGAAAAAGACAAAACAAGTCCAGGTGCCAAAGATATGGGGATTTGTCATATCATTCTTATTGAGATCCTGGAGACAAGCTGGGAGGAGGAATTGGGGAGCCTGATGGTAGCCGGCAAAAGATATGGCTTCCTAGAGCACTACCTGCAGTGAGCTCAGAGTCTGTTCTGTGATTAAGTCTGTGATCCTAATCAGCTTATTGAGGTGTTTGGTGTTCTCTGCAGTGGTGCTGTTACTGTATCAGACCACAGCATAGAAAAACAGTGCTTGCTACAATGCACTGATAGAATAACTAGCCTACTGGACACGTTGAAAAGATGTCAGCTTCCTTGGAAAGATGTCTAACATTGCTCTGAGCTTTCCTGAACACAGTAGTACTAACAGTCCAAAGCAGTCTGTAATTCATAAAGAACTCAAGTACTTGTAGGACTTCTCCATTTCCTCATCCACCCCTGAATGATGACTGATCTCACAGACTCCTGAAACATGCTGGAAATCTTAATCTTGTTCTTGCCTTACTGATGCTGCAGGCAATTCTCCCTGCACAGTCCTCCATCAGTCTGCTGATCTCTCCAGGATCTCCCCATGATCTCCCCAAGTTCTTCCAAATCACAGCGCTGCATTTACAACACTTGATGCCTATCTACAAAGCCAAAACTGGACCCTACCTACCTGAAAGCACTTATCACATCCTGTTCATTTTGTGCCTCTAGCAGAGCACATCTTGTCTGACAATCGTTCAAGGTAAAAGGAATAAATGAATGAAAACTCCTCTGTCCTGAAACCCAGATTGTAAAATGAACTTCCCCTGGCTCACTGTCTGTCTTCAAAAGAAAAAGGTACAAACCTACCTCTTCACCATGCACTTGAATGAACACTTGTTTATTACAAAAGTCCCTTCATTTGTGTATTTTCTTTTCATGCCACACTAACATCCCCTTAGAGTTTGAGGTTCAAGGTATTCCTAGTCCCTAACAAATGTAACTAGTAATACTAGTAAGTGCAAATGTATTGGAAGTCCAGTGTGTTCAGAGTGAAGAAGATATAAGGCATGACAGTTACTCCCTTTCACTCTGAAGCAGAGTTAAGGCTACAACACTGGCTTTACTCGATGCAGCTTGACAAGTACCAAAGATATAAGAATGTGCTCCTATTTGTGCTCCTTTATTAATTATATTTGTAGACCTCTTTGTCAGTCTGATGAGATTTTAATGGAACTTTCTGGGCAGTCTTTACCTCTCATGATTAAATCAAAATGGTTTCATTTGAAATAGCAGCGCTATGAATAGTGAATGGTGTCCTGGACAGGATTTTTTTTTTAACTATTGCAGGTGTTATTTAAAAGTGCACAGTGATTGGCAGAAGCAATAATAATCTGCAATTGCATTAATAAGATTAATAAATGACTGAAATTATTAATATAAATGAATTACTATTAAATTAACTACTAACTACTAATTAACTAATATAAAAATTACTCAAATAAATTGTGTTTTTTCCTCAGAAAATTCCAATTCTTTGCTAGCTGTTCAAACAGCTGAGTCAAGGACGGGCTTAAAGACCTACCTCTTTCTGAAATACTTAAACTAGCACTTAAAGACTAATGTTGTCCATGTGCTTTTCTTCCTATTAGACTGATGGTATTCTTAGTCTGTGTCCTAGTGTACTAGTACCAGGGTACATTCATTCATTCATATGCACATTCATTCAAGACTTCAAGCACTTCTGTAGTCGCTTTAGTTAAATCCATCTGCCAAATCCCAGAAATGTAAATGTAAAGGTCCAGACTCAGTCAACAAATACACGGTTGACCAAATTCATTGTAAATCGTAATATAAGTGTTGATGGTGAATGAATTTTTGGAGCTGTACCGAAATCATACACAGCATGGTGTGCTACATTCTTACACTTTTGTTCCTGACACACCTCGCAGGTTACACTCACACCCCAGAATACTTTTCCCGACACCACAGGTGACATTAGAATCAAACATCTAAAAAAAGGAGTGAAGCCAAAGGGTTTACGGTTTAATTATCAGTTTTTATCATTTTACAATAGATATTTTTTGTAATATAACTGCAATCAATAATTAATGTTTTCCTTTTTAACAGACTGGAGACTGTTTAGTGGTGTTCCTGAGACCATGAACAAAATTGCACTATACTGTCAGGGGAAAACCCTCATTTCATTTTTTTTGTTGTCAGATAATTTCTCTGTTTTCTATCTTTCTCCTTGCTTACTGTATGCATAAAAGAGGAAGAGTCTTCACAGCACTATAGCACTACATGAGTCTATGGTGGGGACCACAGAACACCAACAATTTATAATATATATATGTATATATCACACAAGGTGTCTCAAACTGGTTATGAACATCAAGGCCAACTAAAGGCCTAAAAGTGTCCTTTAGTGGAGCAAAATCCAACAGAACAGCTTTGGGATGTGGTCGAATGGGCGATTCACTGCATGAATTTTATGGAATCATGTCAACATGGACCAGAATCTCAAAGCAATGATTCCAAGATCTTGTAGAATCCATGCCATGAGAATTGAAGCCACGAGAATTTTGAGAGCAAAGGCTAGCCCTACCCAGCATTAATATAGTGTTCCTTGTACATCTATGTACATTCATATGTGTATATATACTGTATATGAGCTGAGAAATGGATTAAAACGAAACTCAAAAATGCAAAGAATTGACCTACAAAACCATTCTGCATGAAGGAGTGGTACAGAATCTTTTTTGCAGTTTGTCCAGCATTGTAACAATACAATAGTGGGAATATTGTTTGTATGAAGGACAATGATTTTCAACTTACTATTTTGCTGAACGAACTCCTTAAGCTCAACTAAACAAAATAAAGAAGCAAACAAACCAACAAACAAATATACTCTGTCCCTGTATATTTATACTCAATTTATGTAAGGTTTTGCTAATTTTCTTGAAGGGCGCCAATAATTATGGAGTTGACAATATATTTAGCTTAGTTTTAATAGCTTTTTTGTATTTGGCTTTTGTGAGACGAAGCTCCAGTGGTTTTGCCCTTGAAGACTCGCCCTTTGTTTAGGTAAATGAAGCAAAATTCTCCTTGTCTAGTATGATTTGATTATTATTTCTTATGATGGAGTTAAAGTTTATCTTTTTTAAAATGTACCCAATTCCAACCAGATTATATGCTGCTTTCCCTGGCTAAAGAATCTATTTTGGGTGAAGCAATAGCACATGCACTGTCTCTTTGGTGTGCGCACACACACACACATGGTCTACACAATACTAATAACAGTCTTTCACCTTGAGCGATGCCTCCACATAATATAACTCACTATAGAAAGAGCTATGCAGGCCGGGATGGGCTCAAGGAGACATGTGGCGATGAGAGACAAAGCAGAATGTCACGTGTAGCTCTCCCTCCTCCCTCTCTCATCCTTCTTTTACATCTCCATTTCTCCATCTTCTCTGTAGAAAAGGTTACTAAATGTCAGAAAGAGAGTCTTTATCATCTTCAATGGCTGTGCTTTGTGCGGTGTGTGTGCACGGGGTGTGGAGGTGACAAGGAGCAAGGCAGGTGTGGGATCATATGTGTGTACTGAAAAGGCTGAACAAATCAGTGACTCAAGGGCATCATGGAACATAAAAGTTTTCGGGTACATACAGATTACCTATGTTGTAAATAGGATATATACTGTACTGAATGTATATTGACCATTTCAAAAGTAATAGAATGCATTTAGTTATAAAAATCAGATTCCCGTTTCTTCCCTTGCCTGCATTTTTTAATTTTCTGAATGTAACTTAAATGCATAAGAGAATAAGGTTAAGATTGCATTTTATGGAGACAATATAAAAAATGTGTGTAAAACCAAGTAAACATTACATATCCATTTCATCTATAGTCTTTCCTCCACTCACCCCCATCCTCACTAATACCATTTCAAATATAATCAGGGATACTTATGCAACCATAACTCATACAATTCATAGAATACTTATGCAGTCATATCTCATACAATTATTCTCCTCTCACCACCCGTCTTGCCTCTATTTACCGTCATCCATATTTGATGACTTATAGGATTGCAAGCCTTTATAGCAATGACAAATTTGAACCTTGTGACAGTTTAATGGCTGCTAAAGAGCTCTTGCTGGAATGACTAGGTAATAAAAGTAATATTCTAATGCTCTCTGTTTTTGCTCCTGTCAAAACCAAGTAATTGTTCCCAATTACTGAGCCACTAAGGCGATTCCAACTTGCTTGAATACACATTATGTGTATATGGGTATGTACAAACAGATACACACACACACACACACACACATTCCTGTACATAAACCGATACAGTGCTGAGGCAAAAAAGACCTTTGAAGTTCTCAGACCCTGCACTCTTTTTAAAGCGTGAGGAACATATAAAAATATTACTTGTATTATTATTATTATTATTATTATTATTATTATTATTAGCATTTGTTGACTGAACTGCTAGAATAACTACAATGGTCTATTATACAGTGTTTGTTACAGTGAGTACTTGTTCTGTAAATATGTTCAGTGAGAAGAAAGGAAAAACTGCAGTTTTGTATATAATAATAATAATAATAATAATAATAATAATAATAATAATAATAATAATAATAATAATAATAATAATAATACATTACCTCGATACATGACTGCAAGCCATGGTGTAGCTAAATGAAGTGTGCATAATTCATTATCAACAAGATTAAAGTTTCTCTCTCTTTTAGCTCTCTTAGTAAGACAGTCTTGTTTGTGTGTTGTAGATTAATATGCAGAATTATTTAATCCATTCTGAATAATGTGGGACTTTCAATGCTTTCCGTTTACCAGTGCAACCCTCTCATAATGTTGCTTCTGAGGCAGGAAAAATATGAATCATTTTGTATACACACGTGGTATTATTTTATGAAACTCTCAAATTTCATCTTGTGAATGTCTCACTCTAAATATGGTTAATGTTTATTTTCTGTATAATCATCTACAGCACAGGAGAGGAACATTTTAAAACATAACTGAAGCCTTACATATGAAGCTTGGCAATGAAATATCACTCCAGACTTGGGCAGTGCAGTGAGGATTGGACATAGTGACAAGGAGTGGCCTTTGGGTTCATAATGATGTAATGAAACAGCACTGAACCCTTTGATTTTTTGCTGTCTTACAATGTTGAGCTCAGACATTTTGGTAAATGGTAAACATTTGGCTCACCATCTTATTTCCCCCAGGAATAATTGATAGACTCCTATGGAGAGACTCTCTACACAAACCAATAAAAATGCCTTTTTTGTGTGACACAGCTAGAATTACCATGTCACTGTGACAGCTTGGCTGACTTTGAGTAATAATACTAACAAAAGCTATGTCAGAGAACTCACTTGTTAACAGTGAAGAAAATAGTTACAACAGTCCAAGCTAGAGTCTTGTAAAACTATTAATTCTTTCATTTATTAATTTATTCATTCAGCGTTAATCACTTTATCTTGATCGGGTCGTGTTGGATACAGAGCCTATATCCTGGGAAGACTGGGTGTGAGATGGGAATAAAGCCAGTCTATAGCAGGGTATGATGCACACACATTCACATACTCCATTCATACCTTATTGCAGTGTCTTTTAATAATAATCTTTTTTAACTCATCGACCAGCATGTATTGGGAAGTGGGAGGAAAGATGGTGAAAACGCATGTGGACACAAGAACATGCAGAACCGAAGCTAAAGATCCCACTAGGGACCTTGGCACTGTGATAAGTGAATGAGATTCGCTGCACCACCAAGCAGACTTTGGTAAAATCCTTGAAATTGTCTAAACTATTTGTTGAATGTTGAGAAGGTGTTAGTGGTAGTCATGGGTGAGATGTTGGACAAGACTTTAATATTTAGTGTAAATCTTCTACGCATTTATATACCTTCATTGATTCAGTACAAGGGGAGTGCTGGTATGTACTGCAATTGATAGAGTGATTGCAGGACTGAAAGATTTTATGTTCCAGATTAGGCTTAAACTCTTAAAACAGGGTTTCTTTGGATAATGGGTAGCTGCTTACTAAAGGGATGCTATATGGAATATTTTCTATAAGGAAGCACACTGTTGTAGGGTCTTTAATTGCTCCCCAGAGGGATGAAAGATAATTGATGCCTAAATCCCAAATGGTTGTCTATTCCTTATGTGGATATATGAACATATGGATACTCTCCATGGGCAGGGGGGTTTGACTCCTGTGTGTTGGGGAGTTTGCATGTTCTCCCTGTGCTTGGGGGCTTTCCTCCAGGATAACATGTAGGATCTGGTTTATTCCCTGAGTCCAAAAACATGCACTGCAGGCTGACTGGCATATTTAATTGCTCGAATTGTGTATGAATGGAGGTGAGAGTGTGTGCGTGTAATTGTGCCCTGCAACATGACTCCTTTGACCTTATGTAGGAAAAACAGTACAAAAATGGGATGTATATATAATTGGATATATCTTGAATCTTTTATATGGCATTCAAAATAAAGTATTATGTACACATTTTACTGAAACAGTAGCCTGCAGTTTTTTAACATATACATACAGGTTAAAAAAACCCTGAAGCAATAGCCATGATGTCATGATGAGCTTCGAGATCAGCATCAGTGCACCTAATGCGCAAATTCTGCAAGTCTCTGGAGCTTTACTGGAGAGATGAACAACCACTCACCCTAAAATATATTTTCCCTCGGTTGATGCTTTCATAATGGTGATCTGAGCTCAAGCTCTTACAGGCCTTCAACTGGGTTGATATTTGGTGAATGTAATGGGAATAGCATATGATTTTTATTCTCATCAAGCTATTCATCTCCACTTGTGCCTAGTCATCCTGAAAGAGACCATTCAGAATAAAAAATAAATAAAAATAGAAAAAATAGAAAAGTTTCACCATTAAATAAGGGTGTCAGAATAACTTTGTATTTATTTACAGTTAGTCTTTTTTCCTAAGGGGACAAGTAGAGCCAAACCATGCCAGAAAATTGCCTTTAACAGCATAACTGAGCCACCATTTTCCCCATTTAATTTGTCACCTGTCTCTATATGTTATACTTATACACATCCTCATACTTTTATAATGCAGAGTATTCTTTAGGCATATTCCGCTGAAAACTGCTTCAGCCATATCTACATTCTTCTCAAAGCTGACGGCGCAGCTCAGAAGTCACGCTATGACACACCGGGAGAGAGTTTTCACACTTCAGATTTTGACAGAAGAAGTAATATGACATCCAGTTACTTTTTGTCCACTGTTTGATTAATAATATCATTTAGACACTTCTCTTTGGAGTACCGTTTTGTGTTTAATGTACTTTAAAGTATGAGATGCAGTTGAAGGGATGTGAATGCGTCAGAAATCACACACTTCAGAATAATTCAATCCAGCGGGTGGGTAATTGAATTCCAGAAGCGCTATAATTACTTCGCTCTCGCTCTGTCGCAGGTAGAGCAAACATCCTTAAAATAGTTCCTCATATGGCAATTAAAATTCAATATGCAGTGTTGCACCACCTTCCCTTCTAATTGCCACACTCCTTTGCCTGTACCCTTCTTTTTGTGAAGTAGTTCAGGAACTGTTACTTGTATATTGCCCTGTAATTGCTTACAGTTTGTGTGCTTGGTGAAGAAAGCTAGGTGGTCAGTTTAACCATACTTTTTTTTTTTCTTTTAAGCCTGGTTCCAACAAATTCATTAAGAAAACAAGAATATACTGAATAAATTACTTGGTGTATAGACTTTCATCTACTACTACTACTTGTTTTCTAGATGTGTAACAAATCAGATGACACAAATTAACTTCTATAAGGAATAGCCTGGAAAAATAACTAAAAAAGAAATAGTGTGTATAGACAATGTAATGTTAACTACATCTCTACAATCCGCTCTCTCTCTCTCTCTCTCTCTCACTCACTACTCTATCAATCTTAAATCAGATCCTGCCTCCAGGAGTGATGCCATATGGCTGTTTTTACACCATTACTTTAGGGGCTCCTCGCTCACCTCCACTGCACCAGAAGCTTGCCAAGGTCGCTGGCTGAGCTGAAGAGACTGATTTCATGTCAGATTGCAGTCAACAGACTGGGCTCAGGCCCAAAAGACACACCTGGTACATGCCAAAATGCACATAATTCGCTGTGTATCTCCTGTGACCTTAAGGTTACCCTGCTTAATAACTTGCTCTAACATGATAGGTGTGCATACAAACGTAAATGATTTATCTAAATGAATTTAAAAACCCATCACACTCACAAACTGTACAATACCCGAAATTGTGCTTCGCCAGACGATCAACGTACATCACGATTTTCTATGGGTTCCCTCAACAAAGGGCCCAACTGCAATCTTTGCCCTTAGCAGCTCAATCCTAAATACACTGGCATGTAAGAAACGCACTTGAGTGTTAGATGGAGCATATCAGACTCATACAGAGCCATTATCTGCCCTAGTGCTCCATCAGATCTGTCAGAGAGCTGAAAAAAACTGAAAGCCTGTTCTTCTCTGTGCTGTGTATCTGTTTTTTTTTTTTCTTCATGTCTTGCTGGCCCATCGACTCTTGATTTGATTTGTTCCTCAGATGGATGGCTGGGTCCTAATGAGGGCTTCTCAGTAGGAGTGTACCACCCGAACCCAGGCCAGTATTGACAGCATAGATCTGATACCCTCTTTCTTCCAGTGTCTAACACAAACACACTGCATTACCTCAGGGATCTGTGTTTGTCCAGCAAAGCAATGACAGCCTGGATCCTAGTAAACATCAGCACTTCTCAAAGCAGATGTGACTTCTCAGCCATTGTAGGAATGTGCTATTAATGATAGGAGGCACCTTTATGTAGTTCAGAAACCTTTGCGCTAGACTTTATTCCACAATCATTTCCATATTGCTTAACTTCTAAGTGCATTTCCAGTGTTCTTCAGGGCACAGTGACATCTTTAGTAACATGATTAACCAAACAGAGGGGATCATTAAAAGGTAAGATGGAGAAACCAGTGATTAATGAGCTCGGTGGCTAAAATGTCACATTAATTCAAACCATGTGATTCAGAAATAGGATGAATTTGAGCATTCTCACCAGAATTTATTTATTTATATGTATTTTTTTAAATCTGGCTTGAAATGCTGGAACTGACAAAGAAAAAGAGGAGTAACTAGAGATCACAGAAAGAAAAGAAGAAAGAAAGAATATTAGAAGGAAAGAAAACAGACTAATAGATTAACACAAGTTGATTTTTTGGGGTAAACAGTTATTAAGCAAACACACTTTCTCCCTAGGAGCTCATTAATGTCTTGAGCACAGCAGAGAGAGAGAAAGGAGTAAAACTCTCTATCACCTGCTCGACAGAGAAAGACTGAAAAGAATGAAAAGTGTGTTTCAAAGAATGAAACTGTGTGTCTGTGTCTCTCTGTGTGTGTGTGTGTGAGAGAGAGAGAGAGAGAGAGAGAGAGAGAGATCAACCAGAGAAATTTTGTATCACTGGGAATAGAGAAAGTCACCCCTAACAGAAAGCAACAGAGTGTCACCATCTCATCTGACTGTTCACACACACACACACACACACACACACACCTTAGTGTGAGTAAAAAGCCCATTAAGTGTTCAGAGAAACAACTGAATCACATTTTGAGACTGAGAATCAGGTTAGGAAAAATAAAAATGACCATTTAAGTTTTATTGGATCAAAGCAAATAAAAAAACAATAATTAAATCAATTGATTGAGGAGTAAAAGAAATGGTTTCTTAATATTCACACATATCTTACAGTCAATAATAATAAAATTACTTTATAGTACTTCTGATATAGCTTAAGAGTAGCCACATTTCCGAAACGAAAACAAGAAGCATTGGTAGCTTGGCTGCAGCATTATGACACCCACGCGCACACACACACACACACACACACACACGCACACACACACACACAAAACCACTATTAGTAACACTGAAATACGGAAATACAGATTAATCAGATTTAGATAGTCATAGAGTATATCATATAGAAATTTGAAGGATTTTATATATCTGTATATATCCAGTATACAGTAAGAGTCTCTTTGAGGAATTCGGATACTCTCCACGCATAACAGACTGAAATGTGTCCTCCTGTTTTGAGGAGAATAGCAGAGCCAAACAGAGCAAAAGTCCCCATTAAGACTGAAGGGAACAGCATTAGAGATTTATGTTTGAACAACTGAGATTGCCACTTGAGACCTTTTGTATAGAGAGAAAGTTATGAGAAATTTATTTAGGTGAGGATTTTCACACTGGAAATTGCCAATGTGAGTTAATGGACCTGGATGAATTTGAGCATTTTGAGTTTTATGACAGACATTCCTTAAATGTCTGATGATATAACATTCCTTATAGCAGATGAAACGTTAAATAAGGAGATATATGAGGAGAAAGGCAATAGCCTCTATAGTTTTATTGTTAATTGTTAATTATTGTAATCATAATAATAATAATAAAATAAAAAAAGGTTTTGGCTGTCCAGAGCTGTAGGCAAGCAGCGGAGCGAGCATGTCAAAGAGCTAGCCACACTAATTCTCTTTTAAAATTCCTTCTTATATATATATCTCTTTGTCACACACACACACCTTCTCCCCCTCATCATCTCTCACTCTCACTCTATCGCCACAGTCCCACAAGCTGGTGAGCTGAAGAGCAATAGTCCCTACATGGCGAGCCCCTCATCTACAGAGGGAAGACCAGGAAGCCAGAGAAGGTGGAGTACTTCCAGCCGCCCATCAGGTTGCCCCGCTCCAGCTTGAGGTAGGCACGATCACCTTTCTCCATTTGGATCAGAACACCATTGCTGGCAGCCTCACGCGTCACGTCCTGGTCTCCAGCAAAGGCTGAGATCACAGGCCACCCATTGTGCATGAGGCTCACCTGCAACAAGGACACGGGTTATAATAAAGACACTTACAGACTATTTTATCTTCTAATTTGCAGGTTATCATCTTTCTCGTCAAAAAAAAAATCCTTCTTTCCATATATAAATGACATAAAGCAAAACTCCAACTTGATGTGATATTTTTATTGCAGTGTTCTAGCCCAAACCTAAAAATACGAGTTTGATTGAATTTATTTCACCTCTCTGTTCAGTAACTGTCATTCATACACCTTTAAAAAGTCAGTGAATGTCTCAGCTTTAGAAGCTATAATTCACTGAGTGAGCTCTACAGCTTATTGATGCATTTATGGGCCCTAGGGAGAGAAATGAGAGTTTTGTGTGTAACTGCTCTGTAGTAGTGTATAAAAACACGATACTTGCTCGGTGACCAGAGTAATGTGTCTAATGTCAGTCTTTTACCACAATCATACAGTAGATCTATTAATAGATAATAGCCATGACAACTGTGACAAGAGTATACTGTAGAGTTGAAAGACATGTATGGAAGTGTCAGTGTAATCCCTGCTGGCAAAAAGACATGCAGTCGATTGTTCCCATCAGCAGCAATTACATGGCAGAGCAAATGGAAAAGCGGATGGAGCATGATGTCAAGTCCATTCAAGTCACTTTATTAACGCTAAAGCACCCAATTAGAAGAAGGAATATGGGTAGAAGTCTGCTTACTGGGTCATCACCCTTTGACGAAATCAACATTTAAAAGAACAGACAGATTGTGTCACAGAGTTCTGGGCTGAATAACAGCAGCATGGTGACAGCGGCCTACAGCGTCACCCACCCACCCAATCATCCTCTGGTTTTTCTGCCTCGTTCTCATGCAGGCATAATCACTGTCAATGAGTGTGTGTTGATTTATAGTATATCTCCATTCACAGGGTTGGAGATTTATTTAAATGGCAATAGTCACTTGAGTGGTTTAGGTCCACTCAAATTCCATTTAGAGATTTAAAGTTTAGTCTTTCTGCATTAAATATTTTGTAGGCATGGAGGTCCTTTTATGATGATTCAAGACTTTTTTAATGGAATTCTATGGACTGTGACGTATATATGCAGTCCAGATGGCCTTGTACAGGCTTTGTGTGGTGAAAACTGCACATGATGATGAAGATGCCATTAGAAGAAGCATTCTCTTATCCCAAGAGTAGAAAATACACACACCTCTTTGCATTAAAAAAATATAAAAAATAATTCAGGGATTTAGCCAATTTCATACAGAACAATTCAGAAAGCTCACATTTTTAAAATTTGTAGAACTTTGGGTTCATTGTATTAATTTGTTATATATTTATTGCAAGACAGTTATTAGAACATTTAGTCACTTTCGCAGTCAGTGTATGAAACTTAAAAATAACACAGAAATTGTTAACAACATTAACGTTTTTAGTTGTTTTACTCATTATACAAGCTTGTCTTTGATATGGTTTCACACACTTCCAAAAAGAGTCCTTTAATTGCCAGTAACTATTTAGAAGACAAAAGCCACAGTAGTGTTCAAAGTGACTGCAGGGTGTGATATAACACACTTTTATTGGCTTGTCCAGGTTTTAAAGGCGGTGAGTACTCATCAGGTAACGCTAAATACAAAGAAGATTATACAATTATTTAAAAGGCCTGCTGTAAATGATTTATTTATATGCAATCCATGGAGTCACTCATGCATTGCAGATATGTTCAGGTGCACTGTGCATGAATGACCTGAGAGCTTTTAACCACTGACTAACTGAAAAGCTTAGTGGTCACATTATACTTCAGCTAGTCTGTATTAATACATAAGGCTCATTAAATGAATAGACTTATTGATACACTCTCCTGAAAAAAGCAGACTAAGCTGTACCATTGTTTGTGTCTTTGATGAATACAAGACTATATATATATATATATATATATATATATATATATATATATATATATATATATATATATATATATATATATATATATAACCATTCAACCAAATATAAATAAATGGAAATCACCATGAGTACCATGTTTTGCATTTATATGTAGTTGTATGGCCTATATTTGACAGCTTTACAGTATTACAAGAGGAATAAAGCAGAATAAAACACTACGACCAGCATAGAGGCATTATGAATACATTTATCCGATTAAAAAACTATTGTTGATGTTTAGAGGAAGTGTGAAAAATACGCATAAAGACATGTGTTTCATTGAACCTTAGAAACTTTCTTCTTTTTTTTCTTCATTTAAACACAAACCACCCATGATCCTAATTATTTCTACTGAGTGTGAGATGTGGTAGGTGATTTTTGTTTAAATAATGCTTGTTTTTTTCTCGCTTCACAAAAGCTGTAATTTGGTGGCTGCTCGCGTTGTGCGCTTTTTTTGCCCTTGATTTAATTTCACTAATATTCACATCTCAATAATGCAAAATGAGTGCAAAACACCACCATACAGCTTTAAATCACAGCGCTTTCAGTCTTACTTATGTACAGGAATACAGTGCGTTAAATATTATTTGAAAAGTTATAATGAGAGAAATGTCACTTTTGTTATTTTTATTTTTTTTAAGTATGTGAGAGTAATTTGTCACTACACTGCAGGGTCATGATGGTAACCCTGCCTGATCTTACAAATCCCAAATGACTCCGCGTGGGACATACAGACACTACACATGGTGCAGAAGTCATTAGTTCATGCGGGTAATGGTCCACTTATGTGCTTAAAGCCATGGTTATGTTTAATTATAAGACGTGTTTAGCACCTGCTAGTGAATAAGTGCATTATAATAAACACTTAAACGTCTTTCACGATCAATCAAAACCCGGCACGCACGTACACGCGCTCGCACACACACTCACGCACACACCCAGACGCTCGCGCGCACAGACGCGACCGATGCGCACAGAGAGCACAACTGACCTGGATAGTTTGACGGTTATAAACCTTCACGACGTGGAAATTAAAACTGTAAATCCCTTTTCGTGGGGCGAAGAAATTACTTCTCTCTTCGTCGAAACTTCTGCCGACGTTCACGAGAACCTGGAAGAGAAAACGCATCGCAGAGAATAGTCACACTCGCTACAATCTCAATAACACAAACGCGCATTAGCATTGAAATGTGGCTTTAGTTTTGGTTTAATTCTGGTCCAATACAACTAAATGTGAAAGTTATGAACAAAACTGAAGTTCGTGTTGTGGCCTTCGGTACGCTTTTCGTGTCGATTCGCGAGCGTGTGATTTAAATGTCCAAAATGCAATTTCAAGCTCGATTAGACTTAATCAAACTGCACGCGCTTTCAGTCCATATTTGCACACTCGGTACTTTTAATAGTATTTTAAAAATGTAGATTTTATTATCAGTGGACACGCTGGGTAATATATACCAGTGTGACACCTGAGAGCAGCTCCCTCAAAGGAACATCACAGCAGCTTCTCAGCGGCACTATGCATAGAAAGCAATATCTTAGCGCCCACAGTCCCTCTTTAATTTCCCCGCTTTGTAATCACGTTTAATAAAGTTACCTGATCAAAGTAGATAACCATTGTCCGATTACTCATCTCCGACGGCTCGTGGTTGGTGTTCCTGACAGCGGAGAATGCGACTTTGGCGCTTCCGGAACGCACGGAAATCCCGAGCGCTGTGCCGGTAGGGTCAGAAGTTGGGTTCGAGTCGCAAACGACCAGACATTTTCCCTCCAGCACGATGGGCTCCGTCTCGTTCTGCGCGCTCGCTAGGCAACCTAACGCCAGCGCGCACAGCACGAACACCAGCATTACTGTAACTTCAGCCTGCAGTCTCCTTAACACTTCTCTCAGCCTCTCCTACTTCAGCTCGCTCACAAAGTCACAGCCGCCTCCAGCCCTTTTCCCCGCACTGAAAATCAAGCGCTCTCCACGTGTGGATGTCCAAATCAAGTAGGGGTTTTTTATTTTTTAAATTTAAGATTATTTTGCCTTTTCTCCGAAGCCTGTCTGGGATTTGTGAGTTTTCTGGTTTTAGATCCTCTTCTCCTTTGTATTTTCCCTGTGAACTCGTCTCGAGTCGGCGGTGAACGCAGCGAGGCCCTCGTCTAGTCGGCGCGCGGCTGAGCACATAGCGCGGGGCTCCGTCTGCTCGCGCGCTCAATTATTGACGCGTGAGATATTGGAAGTGATACACAAAGGCTGGTGAGCACGCGCCCTCGCCTCCGCCCCTCCGCGCGGCTCCCCACCGGCCCACGAGCGCGTCTCTGGGCTGCCAATGGCTTCGCGTGGACCGCCTCTACAGCCCGTGACGTCCTGCAAAGTACCTCCCCTTCTGAAGAAGAATCGTACAGGTGGGCTTGCGGGTACTTGAGATTCTGGAGAGAGGAAGGAGTCGTTACTCAGTTCCTTTAAAAATGGGGGCCATGACGCGCGAACAAGAGGTCATTTGTCTTTGTGTGCTGCGTTCTAATGGATTATGGAGGCAACTGGTGTAGTCTTTATCAATGACTCCAAGAACGCGCAAGAACTTTTTGTTGTTGTTCAAGTGGACTCTTGCGAGTTATATGCATCAATGGAAATGCACGTAAAAAAAAAAAAATCAATCGATTATAGGTTAGTCTTCCCACACGAGTGCAAGAGATTAATATTATACACCGACTCACAATCATGACTGCACGCGCGGATTTGCAGTGCTCACGGTCACCTGTATCACCTTATAAACAGCGCGTCGTTTCCAGAATCAAAGCTGGCATATCACTATAGCGCTGTCTACATAACTTAAGAAGCGCGACCTATTGTTTACAGCATTTTGCCTGCAGTTTTTTACAAGATGACGGAATCGCTCTGGCGTCTCAGACCGTACCTTAAATGCGTTTTCGCCTGCGGAAGGCCCGCGCGCTTCACGGCTTGACATCGTGCGTTCTGCGCCAGCGCACTCCCTACATGACATTTAATAAATGAGATCACTGAGCGGGTTTCAGGGGGAAGGAAGACGTGGCAAGTTAAACAGAACAATGGACTGTCTTGACATTTGAAAGAAACAGCGGCAGCAACAACAAAGCATGTAGGAGAATACATAAGATGAGGAGTTAATTAAAGACATTGGAAGACATTTTATTGAGAGGCCAAGGAGTGGTTTGCCACTACATCACTCACAACTGACCACTCAGGGGAGCTTTTAATGCTTCAAAGGTTTCAGAACCTCATGTGTACAGACACCCTATCAAATAAGGATTAAAACAAGGAAGCGCTCAGGTGTGTCGATTTTAAGCTCAGTTAATTCATTTTTAGTTAATTAAGAGTGAATGACAAACAAACGGGAAAAGAATATGCAACTGGCCATGTGGTTTATCCTTCTTTCATTAATGCCCTTGCACATTAAAGTGTCAGGTGACTAAAGACACCAGAGTCCAGCATAGACCTCAAAGGGCAAAACAGGAATTGAAAATGATTCCACTTAACCTCAGAGGTTATGTTTTTTTTCTTTTTCTTTTTAACAATCAATCACTTTATAGTGAGTAGAGACAGACTTCCTCTTTGTATTTGATTTGATTTAGGTAAAACAAAGCTCTTTCTCAGTAGGTAGGGATACAGTGGCTAGACAAAATGATGTGCTAAAAATATCAGGCGGCTGCTGACTTTCAGCTATAACACCTCACAGATATTCAGTGAGCTAATGCATCTCCTTAAAAAACAGACATGAACATTTAGGCTTTAAAAGACTCATCTGTCACCTTTTGCTATCAATCAAATATTACATCACAGCTAGCCATACTGCAGAAGAGGGCTCAGATATTATTTGTATATACAGTGAAAGAACAGAAGAAAGAAAAAGTGGCTCATCACAGTAGATGAGCAGTGTATGCTTGGCTATTGGAGCGTCAGGACGGATATTGCGTGGTGACAGCTGTCCCGTGAGGACCGATCCTGCCATGCACCGCATCCTCCTGGTCTCACTGCATCTCACTGCTACCTGAGGTGCCTCCATCTGCCTGATTTGTAATTAAAGGTATAGTGTGTATGTATTTACACCTTTGTGGGGACCATGTGATTATGTCCTCATAGGGACATTTGTTGGGAACCCCTGAAGGAAATGACAGGATTAGGTATAAGGATTACAAATATTCCTATTTAGTTGCTACACCTCAGTGGAAAAACACTGTGTGTGTGTGTGGTTGCAAGCAAGCAAGGAACGGAAACTCCTTGATGCATTCAAACGTTACATCAGCTAAACAAGATAGCGGAAACAATTCCAAAGGAAACACCCCACGGTATTATAATGATACACACTCCTTTATTCTGTGAAAAAAGTCTGTCCCTATAGATGTATACAGACCGATAACTTAAGGTCATTAAACAGCCATTAACAAGCAAGCAAGCACTCGAATCTTCAAATTGAGGAATTAACAACCACAGTAATTAGCACACTCATTTAAAACATTTAGCACATTGTAAAAAGAGCTTCGCCATAACATGTTTAATTCTTCTGCTTTCTTCTGTAGTGCCAGAGACTTTCCCCCCTCAGTGTAAGGATGAGGCTCTGCTAGCCTCGCCAGGTTCTTTAAGCGATGGTGTAAAATAACAACAAGAATTCTCCATCTCTCGGGAATAACAGTTTGATATTAATTATATTAAAATGATGGAGTTAATATTTAATTAACACCTTTCCTTTTTTCATTAGTAGCATTTTTAGCTGAGGACAACGATTAATTTGATTAGTAGTAAACTGTCCATTCCTTTGCTGAACATAATTGAATCAACATTGTAAAGCCCTGCAAATGCAATTGAGCAAATTACATTAGACTTGACTATTATTGGCAGCCTGTTGGCGGCTCATCCCAAACAGACTTTCCTTTCTGTATGCATTTTGGTAATGTGATTTAACAGGACTGGCTCCCTCTGCTCGACTGGGTATGTACAGCTGACAGCTTAAGGTCAGGACTCAAGCTGAGAATATCAGTTGGAATGAATTTTCTTCAAATGTACATGAGTCTCATTCCACCAGTACTATGTGGCACCGGAGTTCAAAATACCGAATACTGTATGTCATATTTTAATTATTTAGTTGTTTGTATTATTTCAAATCTCTTGTTGTTTTAATGTTGTGAATTGATACTTTAGCCAAGGCAAAAAAAGGCTAAGTACAAAAATGTCTGTCTGATTGTCCATCTGTCTACAACAGCCCTGTCCATCCATAGCTTCGCAAAGTAGCTAACTAACATAAATAAAACAAATGTATTTCCAGGCTTTCATGACCATGGTGAGTCTGTAAGCTTTGTAGACTTAAAATGGCCCATACAACTGTTTTATTACAGTAGAACAGGAACAGCTACTTACATTCTGCTGTGTTTTAGATGGACATGTACGGTGGCTGAGAAGTGCAAAACAAAATAACAAATCCGAAAACAATCAAAAAAAAAAACCTTAACAAAAAACAAAAACAAAATAAGAAATCGTAGATTGAAAGTAGCATTATTGAAAAAATGGTTTAAAGTGAGCACATAACACACATGTACCAGAAGAAAGGTTAGATACACAATTTCCTACTTCTTGTATATCTTGAGTGCCAGATGTTTCGTCCAATCAGAGGTAAGAATTCCAAACTATAACTATCTTTTCCCGTTTGTCTGGATTGTTATTGTGTTTTCGTTTTTGTTCATTAGTTTTTGGTTTTGTTATTGTGTTTTTGTATTTGTGATTTTCTTTTTGAATTTGTTATTTTATTTTCAGGTTTGTTCTCTTGTTTTTGGTTTTGTTGATGTGTTTTCCGTTTTATTTTGTTTTCAGATTTGTTATTTTGTTTTCAGATTTGTTATTTTGTTTTTGTTATTTTGTTTTCAGATTTGTTATTTTGTTTTCAGATTTGTTATTTTGTTTTTGTTATTTTGTTTTCAGATTTGTTATTTTGTTTTTGTTATTTTGTTTTCAGATTTGTTATTTTGTTTTTGTTATTTTGTTTTCAGATTTATTATTTTGTTTTTTTGCTGTGTTTTTGGATTTGTTATTTGTTTTTTGTTATTGTTTATTGCCACCATAGACATGAGACAAGGAAACAATAAAGCAAAAAACCACAAGAGGGTATGTGTTACAGTGGGTAGTGGTAGGTCAGTGGCTAGTATTTTGGACAGATTGGAAGGTTGTTTATTCAAATCCCATTGTTGCTATAGTAGGGCCCTTGAGCATGGCCTCAACTACTAATACAACCCTCATCTGCTCAGCTGTATTTAAAAGACTGGCAGAATGTAAGTTGCTCTGAATTACATCATCTGCCAAATGCTATAAATGTAACGTACAATACAGGCTGTTGTTTTATCTTATTTCTTATTTTTTCTTCTTTCTGTAAAAATTTGTCACAAAATCGTATGATAGAAAGTTTTTGTATTTATTTTTACGACAATGCAGAATTTGGTCTAAGCCTCATTGGGAAAGCTTATATAGCATGTACAGATGTTGTGTGGATGTGATATAAATATGAGCATCAGCAGCCCAGCATTTCTGTGATTTTGTAAATTGTTGTATCTACTCAAGGCTGCAGGGGGCTGAACGCAAACACACAGGAGGCTGAGGAAGAGAAAACAAGTGCTCTTTTATTTTAGGATGTTGAGAGAGTGAATAGTGGAGTTGGTGAGTGCTGTTGTTGTGGTCTTCCTGGTGTGGGGGTCATCAAACAGGGGTTTGCAGTGACAAGGCAGAAACCAGGAAGCTCCATGGGGCGTTTCGTGTCCAGGGGTGTAGTCGTCATTGCTGTCTTCAGCTCCTGATGGAAGCACAGGTCAGCATAGAGTTGCCAAAAAACTTTGCTAACCTGTCTATGTTTACTGCGCCCTTTTATACTCCCCCAGCTTCTTTAGGAGGGTGAAGAGCTGCCGCTTGCAATCATTGCCCACCAGCTGTGTGTGCTTCTGTCACCTGCCTTGCAGCCATTTGCCTCCATGCATTCCACGACAAGCATGGTGCTGTAATGGAGTCTTTTCAGCACCCGGGCGGCAGTCGTGCGAGGTGTATGTCTGCTTGGCGCCGTGTGGGTGGCGGCTTCATCATCACAATCATGTAGGCATTAGTGTAACAGTTTTATATAAAATCAGGTTAATCAATACAGAATTTAATTATCCTGATCTGGTAAGAACCAAAAGTATCCAACTATAGTAGCATGTTTATTATGACCATCCTGATAGAGTCAGAAGACTGAACCTTTAACAACAAATGGGGCACAGCATCACTCAGCTGAGCATTCATTTCCTTTAACATGTCTAGTTTCTCCCATCAGGTGAATATCCAATTGATTACACATTAAATCAGAGCTGTGGACATAATAAATTGGGTGTTGCTATGGTCCTCCGAGACAGACAGTTTTAAATCGTGATAATTGACTTCTAAATCTTGGAAGAATTATTGTTCTATTAGAGCAAGGTTTTTTCCTCATGCTGCACACCACACAGATGTGTTTTATCTCCAAATTGTTTATAATATAAAATGTGTGTCTGATTTACATATTCACCCATGCTTTGTGCTAGAGTTATGGTGCACTCAAGCTGAGTGAGAAAATAACCATTAAACACTCAAAGAGTATAAATATTGCATTTTGTGATATAGAACCCTCTTGACTCTTAAGGGAACAGAGACCAAATTTCCACAAGGCCACTGCAAACAGGTGACATGTAATCAGGACTGAAATGGGATTTTACTTAAATTCAGGCACATTAGGAATTTTCTAATTTATTATCTGTTTTACAGAACAAAAAGTAACTTAATATGACTAAAAAAACTATATTTTATATTATAAATGAAACAATGTTTAAACAAATTATTTTTTCACCTAAAATTAAATACATATTGAACCCATTAGCTTAAGTATTTGTGTCCATAATTAGGAGGTTGTCAGTTTAAATCTGATGCCTGGTTGAGGTTAATGAGAGAGCAGGCAGCTACATGGTTAGTTACAAGTGTTACTGTCTGTTCCTACCATAGCTAGCCCTTTCAGCAAGACCTTTAATACCCAGCAGTCTCAGGAGGCACTGGTCCTGGCCTTCTTTTGTGTGTGATAAGAAGAAATGAAATCTGTATGAACCTGTGCTATTATCTCAAGGTGTTGAATCACCTGTCATATTTTCTAACACTCACTGGGAGCTATTTTCATGTCATTTGCTGACAAGTTATGGCTTTGACTATTTTGGCTGCACACAATCTAACTTAATCACATTTATGCTCTGTTGCTTGTTTTGTTGTCATTATAATACGTTAATTAATGTATTAATAAGACTTAAGGGGAATATCCATTTTCCTCCAACCCAGATTTGTGGATATTTACTATTTATGTCACTCCAATTCAAGCTAAATAGAAAGTTATTTTATCCATAATAAATAAGAGCTAGCAGATAAGTTGAGCTAGTAAAGGCTAAATAACACTGAAAGCTTTTTTGGTTCTTTTTAAACATAAATCTAATTCCATCAAAAATATTTGTTGTTTTAAAAATAGCCATTTTATTTAACATATTAATCAGCAATATCAATAATGTCCGCCTAAGCACCAGGACAGAAGAGACTTTATGCATGATGAACCTCCTCTGGCTGTCCAAACAGCTGAGTCACAAGCTGTCTTCAAAACAAAGACGAAAGACTGAAGAAGAACAAACTGACGCTAAAACTAATCTCATATATTTGTGTTTGTAGCTGTACCAAATCATTGTACTACCATCTTTTCTAACAGGGTTTCAGATCCAGATCTATCTCGCAGAGGATATTATTTTGATGGAAACTACAAACCACTTCTACAAACTCCTCTGGATAAGTAGGTCTGCTGAATATAAAAAATGTTAGATTTTAAAATGTGGGATTATATTTAAGGAAATTACCTAATTGCTCACATTATTTTCGGGATGTCTAGCCATCTTTATCAAGAATGTCAGTAATTCTGGAGCTGTCTGTGTGAAAGTGAGTTTTGATGAGCACCCAAATATGTGAAGTGGTGAATTCTCAGCTGGCTTTTCCTACTCAAATAATCTACAGGGCAGTAAATGACTGTGGAGACAAAAAGGGAGTTTTGCATTTTGTTAATGATCTGAACAATTGATTACATGTTGCCTCAAACATCACATGATTCCTACATGATGCTTATAGTGCTTGATGCAATCATTCTGATCACACCATAAACCTTTTGTATATCTATCTGCAACAAAATCTTCATATCTTTTTTTTTTTCATTCCAAGCAAGGTTTTAAAAGAAGTACTTTCCAAGTAAAGTAGACATTTGTTTCTATATTTTATATATTATTGATCTCCAGCTAAATTTACACCGCCTTGTAATTAATATTATAGTATATATTGCCATAACATTTAATTTCCTCTTTCCTCCTCCAAAGCTGAAGAGGAAAAACAGGAGTGAAGGAGAAGTGCACAAAGTGTGTGGGCCATTAGGATCGACACTGAAAGCACTGGATGATGAGTCTTCAGTGTGCACTTTTCTTTTATGGTTTGAAATGTCTCCCACCTGGCATGCCAACAATAACTCTCAATAAGAATAAAAAGCGCCATCAACAATAATGGTTTACACACATACACATTGACTCACTCTTACACACAAGTGCAAAGACAAGCACACATGCTGAAATCACACTGTCGAGCCCTGTAAATCTGCTGCTCTGGCCTTTTTCCTGGCTCGACTCTGCTCCCCCTGCTGTCTGTAAAGTGTGTAATAATGGCTTTCATTTGGTTATGGGAGTGGAAGGGCCGCCCAGAGATGGCCAGATTAAATCTTGCGTGTGTCAGTGGAGAAGAGGAAACAGCACTGCGTTGTCAGGGGAGCGTTGGTGAAAAATAACCTGTCATCACTTTTCTCTTGCTTAGGTACCACCCTCTTTGCCTTAATCGTTTAGGTGGCTTACTCACTCTCGATTTAGGGTAAGGTGGATTAGGATTCGTAAGGTGGTATTTTTATGACAAGGTGAGAGACAGAGATTGTCACTAAGAAAAAAAAGGAACAGATAGCTATGCAGATCTAATGAACCCTTTCTGATTGTTGGCTGTAAAAGCCAAGTAGACGTCTGTAAGCAAAGACAAAAAACACTCAAGTCACTCTTGGAGCATGTAGTATAGAGCAGGGATCTTTACCACAGATCTTTACCACTATTTTACCATCAACATTAACCTAGATCATTAGCTTAGATCCCATCAACTGCATTCACATGCATTCAATATTCTCTGCAACCAGCTATTCTCTAAAGCCCTTATAACATCCATAACAAAGTATCATGACGTGTTTGGCACTGAATTTTTCCTCTCAATAAAACTGATCACTGTGGCATGTGTGCATCTAATCCATCATTTATCCAATTTATTCAGCTGATTTGCTAAATAAAATGAATAAAAATGACTTATTTTCCAGTTTTTAATAGGTTCCCAACCTGGACTCCCAAGTGACACAACAGAAAAGCGTTGGCCCTATTATAGTTAATAGGGTTTGAATTTCATGTTCAGTGAATGTGTAGAGAGCACGCAGTTCCTATTTTTGACCACTAGGAGCAATAATAAGTATAGAGCTAAACAGGCGGAGCTCATGCCACCCCATGATCTGGAAAAGTGAGCAAATCAGTGGAACATACATGTCTCATATCTGTCAAATTTTATTATTATTTTGATTTATAGTTTATTTTTTTAAATTGTCTGTCAAAAGAAGGAACTGTTATTTCAATGGCATTTAAAATATATAATGTGAATGAGGGCTTGTTGAATGGCTGATGTAAAATACTAACAAGAAATTGCAGCTTCACATAAGTAACACAATGTCCTTGTTTTACTACTTTGCCTGTTCTTCATACCATTGGCTTAAGGTCTGCCTTGATTTATGCTTTTCCATTGCAAAGATGCAATATTCAAGATTGAATTGAATCTTGAATCTTGAAATATATAATGTGAATGTGAATGAGGGCTGTTGAATGGCTGATGTAAAATACTAACACGAAATTACAGCTTCACATAAGTAACACAATGTCCTTGTTTTACTATTTTGCCTGTTCTTCATACCATTGATTTAAGGTCTGCCTTGATTTATGCTTTTCCATTGCAAAGATGCAATATGTTAAAAAAATAAAACCTTCAGGACTCATAAACTCTTGAGCATATGGTGATATCTTTTTCATCAGTCTTTTTAAATAATTTTTATTTATAATTATTTATTATTTAAGTGACTGAACAGGTGCTGAATTTTTGTAGATTAGATTTTTGTTTGTCAAACATTACCAATAATGTGTAATCTATAATACACTGTCCCTTTCATTGTCGCTGATCCTCTTCTCACCTAATATCTATAGCAAAATCATGCCTCCTGCTCCAGAAGGGCCACCTAGATAAGGTTTCTCTTGTTGTCGACTAAATGGATTCAAAATCATTTTTTTCAAGTTGTTTTTGCTATTTTTGTTATTAAATCCAAATCTAAACCTGTTTTCTGTAACCCTGCTTACACAACACACAGGGTTACTGTGACTGTATAAAGCATGTTATATGAAGCAATTTCTGATTGGATGGCTGTTGCTAAGCATCCAGCTTAACTTTCTAACTTCCTAACACTGTATTGTTTCACTCTGTAGACGTTTGCCACCACAATGGAGAGTTAATGGCACAAAAACAATACAGGATTTCATAATCAAGGGTAAAAATCTGTGCTAAACCCCACTTCTAAATCACAAGTGTAAAATGCTATTCAAACCCAGGGTTGATATTAGAACTTTTAATGATGATAACCTGGAGTTAAGCACAGTGTAAAAGCCCTCCTGAAGTACTCAATTGCTGGATCTTATTGTCTAAACTGGATTAATTGGCCTACGTTTCCTACAAATTCTCACAACTCCAACAGAAAAAGAGATATTATTTCATGGTATAGTCACCCAAGTGAGTGAGTGTGTTATTCCAGAATGAATCAGTTTCTTTAATGAGGGAACATTCAGAAGCTGAAACTGCAGCCTGTTAAAAGGACATGTGTACTGGCTGGAGTGGCAGATACAGAAGCACTAAGAATGAGCTCAATGCTTTCGGTAGAGGCAACAGTGACCTCACAGTTAGCATTAGCTGATGAAGCTTGGCAAATTAATCTATATGTCATGCCACAAATATCAAAGAAATGACAAAACATACTATAATATAACAAACGTGGGGTGTGCATCTGAAACAAGACATAGAGATAATGTGTATAACTGAAGGTGTAATGGGTACAAACTTCTTATAGACACTCAGAGCAATGAGAAACATAGCAGTCAAATGCAGTAATTCAATATGTTTGTTAATATAGATGAAAAGGAAGTTTTTACAGGCTTTAGCACCATTGATGCAGCCAGGTAAATATGCCACATAGACAGATTTGAGAAGGCTCTTCTGAACATCTGCTTGTGGGATGTTTTTTACTTTTTGCACCATAGTCAAATCAAAGTAGCTGAGATCATATCTTGTTCCTGATGAACATTAGCTGAGCTTGATTTCATGCACTGCATGGCTGGCACTTCATTGGCTGATCATGTAATTGAATGAATTGTGTTCATAATAAAGTGGGTGAGTATGTTATATTGATTATCTGTAAGAACTACATATTTACCTAGAGGTTGAGGAATTATTGCACTGTAGCAGAGCATACTGCCATGCCATGCGAGGCTCTATACCACACAATGAAGCAGTGAAAAACACAAAAAAAACCTTTTAATTGACGTGACCTTCATATTACTCCTTTCTGAAGCCTGTACCTCTGAGAAACACTTTTATACCTGCCATGTGTCTTTGCAGACATACCTTACAATGTGACTTTATCATTCTGTTATTATTTCAGCACTGCTGTTGGAATGCATGTACAGTATATAGCATATAGAGAGTCAGAGAAAAAGAAATAGAGGAATAGCAAGAGAGAATGGCAACGGAACAAGTAATGGGGTTGCCAGATTGGGCAAGTCTACCAAGACCTTGTTTTATAACAGTAATCAGAATGAATACTAAATAAGTGCACAAGTACATCTTCTATAATATACAGAACCATTTCTATTTATAAAAATATGCAAAGATTGAGAAAGGGAAAGCAGGACTATGAACTATGAGTGGTCAAGGCTCTGGGTTGTTAATTGCCAAGCTGCCACAGTTGGGTACTTGAGCAAGACCCCCAACCTCCCCCGCTCCAGGGGCTCTGCATCATGGCTGACCTGCGCTCTGATCCCAACCCTCCAAGGATGGGATATGTAAAGAAAGAATTTCACTGTGCAGTAATGTTTATGTGACAAAGAATGGCTACTTAACATACTTAAATGTGTGTGTACCATGTGAATTGAAACTGTGGGGAAAAATGTCTCTCTTTAAAATTATTGATTTTTTTTGGTTAAGGCAGGAGTGCTGTTGTTCTAAGGGCCTAGTGTCAAGGCTTTTGTATGGAAATTCTGCTGAAACAAGACCAACCTCCTTTGCCCTGTACATATTCAGCACATTTGGCAAAAAACAGAGGCTGCATATATGAAAACACATATGATAAGCCACTGAAAATGATGTTAAAACACAGATGCTTTGTGATAATTGAAGACTGATGGTATCATGAATTATATTTGATCCATGGATGGATCTTCTAACAACATAAAATCATCCAGTCATACTTCCAAATCAATACAGAAATGACTGCAGGGACACAAAATCAATATGGCTATTGCACTGTCTGGATTTGAACCCTGAAAAAAAAAAACCTGTGGTCTGAATTGATAAGGGCATCTACATGAACCAAACTAATAATATAAAGGAACGGTAAATGTTCTGCATGGAGAAGGGTCCATGAATGATCTACAAGAACCTTTTAACATTTTGACATTGCATGAAGGCACAGAAGCAGCTGCACTACTAGGGCCAAATTGTGATGGCTAGATGACTGGGTCAGAGACTCTCCAAAGCAACAGGTCATGTGGTGTGTTCCCAGTATGCAGAGGTTAGTACCTACTGAAAGTGGTCTACGGAAGGACAACTAGCAAAGTGTCTGTGCTGACCCCTGACTACTACAGAAGCACCTACAATAGACAGAATATCAGAACTAGACCATGTATCAATAAAAGAAGGTTGCCTGGTCTGCTTTTACATCATTTGGACAGCCAGGGGAAGAGATGGCACCAGGATGCACTATGGCAAGAAGGCAATCAGGTGGAGGCAGTGTGATGCTCTGGGAAAAGTTCTACTGAGTAACCTTGGGTCCTGGCAATTATGTGGATGTTACTTTGACACATACCACCACATTGTTGCAGACCAAGTACACTCCTTCATGGCAACAGTATTCTCTAATGGCAATGGATTGTTTCAGAAGGATAATGCATCCTGTCACACTGCAGAAAGTATTCAGGAATAGTTTGAGGGACATGACAAAGAGTTCAAGGTGTTGACTTGACCTCCAAATTCCCCAGATATTAATCTGATTGAGCGTCTGTGGGACGTGCTGAACAAACAAGTCCAATCCATGAAAGCCCCAACTTAGAGGACTTAAAGGATCTGCTGATAATGTCTTTGTGCTAAATACCACTGCACACCTTATACACAGTATATAGAGTTTTATAATTATTATTCATACATCTTCAGTAACCACATTTACATTTTGGCTTCAACAAGTAATAGGGTCACTGCTGTCCTCACACAGAAGGTACCATTTTTAGATGCAACATGGAGAGCCTGTGTGTCTCTGGACATGTGTGGGTCTTTGAAAAACTGAACAGAGAAGTGGAGTGTTGACAGAATGAATCAATACTGCTGCTGATGGGAAACAAGCCAATCGGCTCATCTGATCCTTCTATAATAACACCTCCCTGTTGCTCTCTCTCTCTCTCTTTCTCTCTCTCTCTCTCTCCCTCACACACACACACACACACACACAAAATATATACACTCGGACTGTCACTCATGTCTGGTGAGTGTCTGTCACCTAGTCACATCTCACATGAATCAGTGCATGCATACAAGTATGAAGAGAATTTCTACTGAACATAATAAATGTAGAGATTTAATCCCCCTGTGCTGTTATAATAACCTTCTCTATTTAGAGATGGGTGTCCACTAGATTTTGGAACCCTGTGGGGATTTGCTGATTCAGATCTGAGAGCTTTAGTGAGCTTGGGTACTGATGTTGGGTGAGGAGGCTTGGTGCACAGTCAGCATTCCAGTTCATCCCAGATGTGTTCAGTGGGGCTGAGGTCAAGGCTCTTTGCAGGCCACTCAGGTTCTTCCACTCCAGCCTAAACACACCATGTCTTCATGGACCTCTCTTTGTGCACAGGGGCATCATCATTTATACTACAGCATAACGATATACTATATAAATTTGTGCTTTTTGACATTGTGGCAACAGTTTATGGAAAGTCCACATATGGGTGTGATGGTCAGGTGTCCATAAGCATTTGGCCATATAGTGTACAGTATTTGCTTACACACATGCTGGCTTTTCCAGTACTTGGTTCTGTGTACATAACCTAAGATATAGGACACTTCTGGGCAGACAGTTATTGTAAAGCAATGCTAAAATTACCACAACAAAGTTGGTTGTTCCTCTGTACCACAGCGATTAAATTATTAAAGAACGACACCTTACGCTATACCTATATTGTTCTGGAATATGTGGAAAATAAATTAGAAAATAAATTGTCTTTCTGTTAGAATTATTAGTTATGTTAAAGCAGCTATAAACAGTTTTTTTTTACCTCATTAAGCTTTTGCCTCTCTTGTAGTTAAGAAGATACATAAGAATTATAAATTATTATAAATGCAGCATGCAAGGCAAACTCCTCGTTTCTAAAGATTTTCCTATGCCAAAAAAACCTGATCATTACACAACTCTGACACATCGAGACACATCTCTCTTAATTTTATATATATATAATTATATATATTACTTTGCTAAATAACAATCTGTTTATTATATTATGTGGAATGTCTGCCCTGGAAGCCTCTGTGAGATACCTGTTACTATAGAAACAGTAATATTTTAGATTAGTGCATTAATAGGAACCTGTGATTTGAATAACTGTCAGAACTGCTGTTAGAGAAAATTAATCAACACATTCAATAGCTCTGTGTTAAAACAAACATGCAACGTGTAACAAACAACCAAGCAAAAGCCTCGTCTCTCCAGCTGCTTAGTCCTGCAGAATCTCACTGTTTGATTGATGGGGTTACGTTTGCTTTGATAAGGTTGTGACGGTGAGTTACTTATATGCTGTAAGCCTTCATCCTGACACTGCACGTGTCAAAGGTGGGTGATTTGTGTGATCTATATTTCTGGAGTGTGAAAAACTGAACTAGCATGAAAGAACATGTATTTATTTAGCAAGTCTTCATTTAGCTGTTCTGCAATTGAATGAAAAAATATGTACAGAGCCTCACTCGAGCATGTGTTGTGTCACACTGCCAGATGCTGCTGGTTTGTTAACTGTCATGGCCTCTTCATTTATATAATATTGAAATTTAATTAAAAAAAAATACATGTATGAGGCTTTATCTGTTTTGTCTGTGTAATTAATGCATTAAATGACTATAATGAGCTTTGAACTTGTGATTCTCCCAACAATAATGCACACAAAAATGACTCACCACTTGACTCAATAATACTTTGTTCACCAGTTCACCACATTTATAATTGTGGACACCTAGCACCTAGTATTTATTTGTTATATTTTGTGTTTTGTTTTTTTATTAAGCTCTGTTTTTGTATTGTATTAAACTCTATTGTATTTAGAATACCTAAACAGGAACAATTACCCCATAATTAGGTGTTATGCTCCCTGTGACTAAAGTTATGTATTACACAAGAGTGGACAATACGCAATCCACAATGAGGTGCAGTGCGGCCTAATAACAGCCATCATATTTGCCACTTGATTCTATTTCTGGAAAAGGCCACGTTACAGCCCATTACATTCTGAGTGGGAATGGAAAGGAAAATAAGCTCCATTTCACATTTGTTGCACAGAGAAAAGGAGCTATGAGTCCAAAAGGTAGCAATTAGCACCCTGAAAGTGTGCAAAATGTACCTAATTAGATTTTCAAGATGAAAAGCCATGCCTGGCTCACACATCCCAATTAATTTAAATGTATGCAGAGATAAGAGCAGCCCTGACCATGTTAACTTCAAATCACAGTGAGAAAGTACTTTAGAAAGTATACACTTTATTAACATTCACTCCAAGAAAAAAAAGAAGAGGTGAGAGATGCAGGGAAAGACATGGAGAGAGAAAACTGTTTAGAATGATGCACACTTCACACGTCAGCCTCCACTACACAGCAGGTCAGTACACTGCAGGAGAAAGATGGGAACTAGGGGGAAGAGGGAAGAAACAGAAGAGAGAAAAGAGAGGGATAACAAGCTAGAGCTTAAGCCTGAGAGGGGTTATAAACAGAGTTGAAAGGCAGTTGGAGGTGGATAGTTTTTAGGGAATTGAGCTTAGAATTTAGATTGGAACTGGATAAATTGCAGACTAAAGATTACTGAATAAATATCAAGTTCATTTTCAACTATATGAACTTTATAAATTCATCAAATCAATATAATATCCAAATTTGTATAAATTTGTATTTGTATAACCAATATAATATCCAAAGGGATTGTAGAACAGTAATATTAGGGAAGAACTCTGTTTAAAAAATTGTTAATGTTGCACTGCATAAGGTTCTTTGTGAAGCCTGAAGGACATGAGATTGAAGATTGTGGTCAAGGTTACCAGGTTTCAGTACCCCAAATTAAACCAGAAATAGATCTTAAAAAACACATTAAAGACTGGTCCAAAGCTTGGAGTAGCGGACAGAGCAGAGATGTTTTTCTTCTCTTTGTAAGTAGTTGCTTTGGAAACAGTTTAACCGAGGAACATTTTCGCTTTTAACAATAAACAGGAGAGAAATCTGATGTGTCTTCTGATGTTGAAGCTCATCCACCTCATACTGGGAAGCCTTTTTGCTCAAATCAGGTTTTAAAAGTATATTTTGTAGTGACTATAGACTTCCTGTCGGCTCCAATCATTTGATCGTTCTCCTCTGATCTCTCTCATCAACAAGGTTTTTCACTCTGCACAATGTTTTTTGTTTTTTGCACCATTCTGTATAAACTCCAGAGACTGTTATCTGCCAAATTCCCAGGAGATCAGTTTATGAAATACTCACATCCCATCTGGCACCAACAACCATGCCACAAGTCACAAAGATTCAAATTTTTCCTCTCATTCTGATGTTTAATCTAAACATAAACTGAAGCTCTTGACCCATAGCTGCAGACAAAATCGAGAAAGAGTCGCTGATTGTGAAAAAGAATGTTTTTGTAATGCTGATTTCTCAGATCACAGATTTCTTTAATAGATATCAGGATGTGTTTTTTAAAAAATAATTACAGCAGCTTTGACCCTCATGTTCGGTTGCTACTTGTGAATGCATGCAAGGAATGTGTCAGGCCATCTTTCTTTTTAAATTTTTGGTTTAAAGTGTTGAAAGTATTTAATCTACCTCTCAGATGTTAAAAGTATTCAACAAAAATCCATTCTCTATTCATTAGTGGGAACTAGTGCAGATCAGAGAAGGATTAGTTTAAACAGTGACAATAATCATTTCACAGAGATTCATTCAGGGTGTCAAATAATAAAAGGCAACCAAGAATGCAAATGCAGGCAAAGCAGTTTAAACAAGGTCATCAGGGTCAGTTGAAAAACATCAGGCAAGGCAGAATAAAAAAACATAGGCAAAGTTCAGGGGATCAGAAAACAGTATCACATGAGGTAGACAAAATACAGAGACCAGAAATCAGAAAAAAGGCTAATTGAGCTTAATACAATTACATTCTGTAACATCAAGAACAAAATTGAACTGAGCATCTATTTCACAGCGAGCTTTGTGTATTGGTGATACAGGTGTGTGATCAGAATGAAGGTGACTGTGTATGGCAGTGTATGGTTGTTCTGGGTGTTGGAGTCCGGTTTTGCCATGCTTGTGCATGTTGGGGAATGATATTGGAAATGACAGACCTGACACAGGGGTAGAAACATTAAACAGGGAGAAAACATGGGTACTGTGTCAAAATATCATATGAGGTATGAATAGAAAGTCAAAGTTGTTGTTGTTGTTTTTCTGGCTGCTCCCTGTTCGGGGTCGATTTGACACAAGTTTTACCCTGCATGCCCTTCCTGATGCAACCCTCCCATTTTATCCAGGCTTGGGACCAGTGCTGAAAGTTGAATATAAAGTAAAAGTACGATGCCAAAAATGTATTTGATGGAAAGTATTCTAATTTAAACCTAATAAAGGGTTAAAGAGTAGATGTAAATATTTTTTCAACTTACCTTTTAAACTATTTATTTATTTATTTATTTATTTATTTATTTTAGTTAGTTAGTTAGTTAGATATTTGATCCTTTCAATTTGATGACAAATTGAAAGGACAATATTTTGTTTCTATGTGTGCTTACACATTAATTTCAAAGTATTCAATTTAAATAATAATTAAATAAATAAATAAAAATAATTATTAATAATAATTAATAAAATAAAATTATTTAAAATGTTTATTATTTAATAAAAAAAAATTAAAATATCATTCAAACAATACAGTAACATAGTGATTACTCAAGTATTTGCTGCACTATGTTCTTTCGCGAATCTTTGTTAATTACTCATGCTTTTGCTGAGTAAAAGCATATTGAAGGCGGGATATAAAGGGGGAAAGAGAGATGAGAGAGAGAGAGATTAGTACTGCTTTTATATGCACCTCCAAAGTGAATCTCGAACAGACAGGAGATTTGAGTGATGGATATCCACTAACCATCTGAATCCCCTCATCACGGTGAGTACATGTCAACTTCCTTTCCCCATGCACACAGAGTGAAATTGTAATGTTGATCAGGGAAGACTCATAGCTCTCTGGTTCATCGTAGCATACTGTTCTGAGGTCACTGACTCCTCCATGTAGATGTTTCTAAGGGTTCTAGTCTAATAAGGAGGGTGTGCTTACTGTTTGTCAGTGCTACAATCTCACACCAAGGCATAACAAATGCAAATTATTTCATGATTCTCTTTAAATGGCTTTCCTGTACTGTGTTACTACGCAATATCCTCGTAATTTCCTCAGCTTTGCACAATTTTGCTGTTTAATTTATCCTGATGTGTTGTGTAGCTTGTGTGCTTTGTCTAGCGTAATTATTGAACTATTACAATTTGATATCTATTAATCTTTAGAGCTAATAAAAAAAATGTTGCTAAAAAATGTTTGTGTCAAAGTAATATAATGCATTTCGGAAAAGAGCATCAAGGCTGCCAGAGACTGAACCATGTGAGACAGCTACAGTCGGCAAAAAAAAAAAATCAGAATTGCTTATTAAATGCCTTTTAAACTGCACAAAATTAGAGAATTGATGCAGTTTTCATACTAAAGGTCATCACACCAAATATTGATTTGATATTTCCTTTTTGCCTCTTGACTATTTTTTTAGTATATGTTTAAATTTAGAATCTTTGCAAAAAGCAGGAAAGAAAGAAAGAAAGAAAGAAAGAAAGAAAGAAAGAAAGAAAGAAAGATAAAGCAGAAATATAAGACCCCAGTGATCACCACTTCTGAAAATCTTTTTTTTTTTCTCTTTATATTGCTTTACTTCCTCTTTACATTCATTGGCAACATTTTAAAATAATGGTACATGAATAATCCTGCCCTTATATCTGAATTAATACTTACTTATATATGAACTAATGATAAGTTAAGGCATGTACTAATTACAAAATAATGAAGAATTGACATTAACTACAACATTAATATAACTTGATGCGTGAATAATAAGTACACACGGGTATATATTTGTTAAGTAATGTATTTATTAATGTGTAGGAGTAAATTAAATCAAACCTGATCTATGTCAGACTAAACACTAGAAAATATGGTGCCTGCTTAATGAATAATTGTTATTAATTTCAGCCCTGTGGTTAAAGGAGCAGTGCCTTGGGCCTGTTCCACTCAGAGCATGTACTGGTATTACAATGGGATTTGAAGAGCAGTGGATAGAGAATGACACAAAATAAACTGCGATTAAATTATTGGTCTTTATTATTAGTGCATCTTTCTACATTTGATGAGGAAGATCAATGTAAATTCTGAAAATAATCCAGCGACATCCAATGACATTTCTGTACGCAGCTGCATATGGCAAATTATATAAACAATTTGAACTTATGTTCATTGAATGCATATTAATCTTTCTTATAGCGTATGTTTGATTTGGTGTATCCCTATGTGTTAATTAATACATTAACTAACAAACATGTACAAACACTCATGCATCAATTCATATGAGTCACGGCATAGCTCTTCATTATTTCAGTGATTAGTGCATGCCTTAACTCATCATTAGTCCACATTTAAATTCTTTAGCATTTAGTAAAAAAAAAAAAAAAATCATTTCCCATACATCCTAATTTTTCTTCACACACTGCTTCACCACATCTTACTGCATCATATCACGGTCTCTGGATCCCCATGTATTTCTCTCACTTTCTAGCTGTTGTGTTCCTCATCAGTCTCCAGTGAAGGAGATGAGCAGAATGGCATCCTGCTAGCTGAGACAGAAGAGGCTCAATGCAGCTAGAGAAAGGTCACTGATGACAGGCCTTCAGCTGGACTGTCAGAGTAATCCACTGCTCTCTCTCTCTCTCTCTCTCTCTCTCTCTCTCTCTCTCTGTCTCTTATTACCCTTGTGAGAACCTTCCACTGACAAAATTACTAATGCAGGTAAATCAAATCAGTCAAACTCAGTCTAAAACAATATCTTTAATTAATTTTATTTTGCTTACACTGTTAAAAAGTTCTAAACCCATTAATCACATTAATAATAATTAATTGAGCTTGTTAATAACTTAATGTTCTGTAGGTCAGTGTATTTTCAATAAACTATAACCGAAAAAACAAATCTAGACTTTTATCCATATGCAAAATTCATTATTTCCAACATACTTTCCTTAGGTAGATATAGCCACTCCAGCAACAGCTCACAATGCAACATCCAGAATGCCAAGATCAGCCTTCAGTTAACCTTAGTGCTAAGTAGGCAGCTAGCAGGCAGTGGTATAAGCTGCTTAACAACTGGGGGTGGGGGGGCAATTTTGGAGCAGAAGCATATTAATGTTGTTTCTCACTCCATAGTGGAACAGAAAACCATGCGTAAGGGGGCAGTTAGAAGTTTCCAAATGCATTATGCCACCCCAAGGCGCAGCTGGAGAAGCAGTTTGAAAAGATGTAGTTTCCCATCTGTCCCAGAGGAAGCATGTGTTAGCATTCACCCTCCCCAGTTGGTAGCTGGTCGTATGATAGGGAGACCTGCCTGGTGGGTGGGAATTTATATATAAATTAGACATATGAAATATAAATATAAATTAGAAATATGAATATGCCTCATATATATATACACGGCAGACACACAAATAAACAGTGACAGACAGACAGACAGATAGATAGATAGATAGATAGATAGATAGATAGATAGATAGATAGATAGATAGATAGATAGATATGGAAAGAAACAGACAGACTGAAAGACATAGTGCTAAAACAGGTGCATACTGTAGACAGACAGATTCATCCTGTGTTGTTGGGCTTTTGAGGATCTCAGCCATCTCATGTGCTTACTGCCCCCCAGTGGGTCACTTTGAAAAGACACAAGTGCTTCTGATTAGCTACATGAACCCAGAGCATTAGACTAATTATAATAGGGCACTGAACAGACAACACTGCAGTTATTCACAACAATCAGATGCAGACATAGTCACACAGTGTAATCAGGGAATGCAATGGACCAGTGGCTTCACATGCAGGAGGTCCACTGTGAGACAGACACTGAGAGTGACATCTCTCCTCACCTTACACACTTCCATTCATCATTTCCTTGCCTGGACGCTTGACTTAAAAAACCCCAGAATATAAACACAGGTCTGAAAAAAACCCAAAGCTTTTGGTGTTTGAACAGGCTCAGAGATCAACACAGTAACTGTACAGCCCTTTGAATAGAATAAAAGAGCATGCAGCTCTAAATGAGTCATGACTACATCCTCCATTAAGCTTTTTTATTTAGACGGCATGTTACTCATACTTCAGGCGCAACCATCGTTAAGAAACAGCACTCAGTCTGAGAGCACATGTCCAGGTGAAGAGTAAGAAACAAGATTGTAAGAGACCAGATAAGATTAAATGTATAGACATGTGACAATTAAAGTAAAAAAAAAAAAGGTGGTAAGGTTAGACTCCACTGAATTAAAAACAAATTTCTCTTGATTCACCACATTCGTCTATGTTGAAACATTTCTCTCCTGATGGGAGTGGCTTCTGACAGGTTGACTCCGCCCCATACACAGGGCATGAGGGCTCACTTAATGGTATGATAAATATGGTGTGTAAATGGTGGAAGGCTGTTTAACCTTTCAGTACAAAAACAAAGATTTGTGTGAATAAAGGAAAAGGTAGAAAGAAAAAGAAAGAGAGATAGAGAGAGAGAGAGAGAGAGAGAGAGAGAGACGAGTGAGATGAGTGAGACAAGTGAGAGAGAAAGGAAGAGAGAGGAAGAGGGTGGATATGAAGCCCCAGGTGACATGCGACCTGTAAATGAATATATGAGGAAAGGTTGGATTAAATAAGGGGTGAAGGAGAGGTGAAAAGGATGAGAGGAGTGTCCTGTCATTTAACTCAGGGACCGTCATCTATCGTTCAACTGTATCTGTACACTGTACACAGACAGATAACTATCCTTACACTTGACTGCATATAACACAAACACATATTTCCACACTGCTTCTCTCTTTGTCTCACATACAGAGGGATATAAACAGTGCATAGCCATGCCATCATTTCCTGTAACATAAGCTCAGGTCAGGTCACCTCTACACCAGCAGAGGGCACTCTCCTCTGTATAGTAACTACCACCATGTATTCCATGATTACCTCACGTTTGCGGGCTATATAAGGAGCAATGTTGTCTATTCATATTGTTGCGTGTGTTGTGTGATATAAGTTCTGATCTGTTGTTTCTATACTGAAAAAGCTAATCACAGCTGTATGTGCAAATATTCATATAGCCCCATGGCTAGGGGTTGTGGTAGCTTAGTGATTAAGGTGTTGGGTTACTGATCAGATGGTTGTGAGCGCAAATCCCAGGTCCACCATTCTGCCAGCAACATTCTGGCCCCCTGAGCAAGGCCCTTAACCTGAAATTGCTCAGTTGTATAAAATGAGAATGGAAGTTGTTTGGGCTAAGGGTGTCTGCCAAATGCCAGAAATGCTTTTATACAACACCTCTATAAATAAGACATTAATACTGAGTAAGTGACACAATATCACCAAATGTTCTGTTTATTGTTGCTCTGCTAGCAGAAATAGTGTCTGAAGAAGATACTTAATTTAGTGTATGTGAGCTAGCTAGCCAGCTAGCTGAGCATTGATTTGTACATTCCCATTAAAGGTGTTGCCTTAATAAATGTTGAAAGTTATATTCCTGAAAAGTATTGTTTGCCATGTCCACCGATGACGTCAGTATCAATACTGTAGTAACCGAATTTAAACTAGGAGATGGATTAAATCAGACGAGTGGAGTACTACAAACATGCTAATGTTAAATACAAGCACTCTTGGAATGCAGCACAAGCAATCAAATTACTGGACCAGAGCTAACTGTTGTATAAGGTAAATTAATTCAGTGATAAGGTACTTGAGAGGTGCACTAAGGAACATCTGTTGCAAATTTGGCCACAATAAGAAAGTTAATTAGACTCTGCTAAATGATCTAACAGCATATTTAATGGAAAACTGGGTTACTGTAAGAAAGGCAGTAAAGCCAGGTACTTCTGAAGCCCTTCTGTGATCTGAAATCAAAAATTAGCTTTGCAGAAGAAAAACAACAACAGTTTGGCATGCAAACTTAGACTGAAATGGAAATTTTGGGCTTTGAGAAAGAACAAATGATGTTAAAGAAATTAGAGTATTTGAGTGGAAGGAACTGGAAATGATGTCAGCTCTTCAACCTGCATTTCCTCTTCAGTTTATCTTCCTGATGGTTGCTAGTAGGGTCAGCTTTTGATATTTATCTTGAACATCCTTGACCTTAGCCAGACACTGTTATTTGCATTATGTGTCAATCTACACACTGCAGCTTATTCGTTGTGAGCCAAAATGTCTAACCTATTATAAAAGATTTTAAGGTTTTATGTTTCCATTTGGTATTTTTCAAGGTTATACATTCTGACCATGAGTTAAATCTTATCTTATATCTAGTTCTCCAGGGTGTACTTACATCCAGCTCTCATTCATGGTCTTACTGTGTAGAGCTTGTTTGTGGCTCAAAGGAGGGCCATCCATGTCTTCTATTGGCCAGTCATGAAGCCGCACAGGAAAGCACAGGCTTTAGCTTTAATGATTTCGTTCTAGGTGATATAGCCTGAAGACCAGCCGCTGTTTTACTTCTGTACTTCTGTGGTCTACTTCAGAGTCTGTGGAGAATGTGCTGGACGATGTTAGTTGGTTTCAATTTAGATTGTATCAAGCTCAGGTTACAGCCCAGAGGTTGGGAAATCACACTTATTTTAAAGGGTGTTTACTTTAAAATAAAAGCTGAGCTGAGCTGAGCCTTGATGCTCTAAAGCTGGCAATAAGATTAGCTTTATTTGCTTTATGACCTCTTTGATATTCACACAGCATTCTCAAGGGACTATATGTTCACCTGATGTTTCACCATCTGTAGAGAAGTGCTTTGGTTATACCTGTTTATTCTCAGGGGAGTGGTATGAATACATGAACGTTACTCATGGGTAATAGCGGCACGTAAGACACACACAGCAGGTTGTGGGAAGGGGGGGGGGTGATTCGAACATGGTGGTGCCCCAGTATCACAATATGTGACACATATTTTTAAACAAGGTTTTCCACACATTTAAAAGACTTCTGTGATCCAATCACCATCCAGTGTGCCACTTCTTATGTTAGGTCACAATGCTGATACATTTTGTGGACTGAAGGGCATCAGCAGACTTAAGTCAGTCAAAAAACAGCTTAACACTAAACTAACAAAGTTTCTCTCTGCTGCTACAAGTCAGCATTGCTAACTAAAAAACAAATGCACAGCTAGCTAACACTAGCAGAGTATTTGGCGATTCTATTCATCGAGCACCAACATACTTGTCAAATTTAAGTCACTGAGAGGGAATTCAATTAGAAAGATGCAGGAAGATATTTTGAGCAATAATCAAAGTTATACTCTTATGTTACAGCTTGGAGAATTGCATCAGGAAATGACAGAAGGCAATTAAAAGCTTAAAAGAAATGTGACCCAACATCTCTCACACTTTCCCACACTTGTCAAATAATAAGAACACAGACATCAATGAATTAGTAGAGCTCTTTCTTTTCCTCTTCCCTGATGGGCTTAGTCATACCTCTGTCACTGAACATGATGTTGATGTCAGTTCAACACTATGGAAGCAAAATATTAATTATCAAAATGTAGGAATTATATTGCAAATGCAAATATTGAAATGAAATCAAATTTCTTTTTTTTTCTTCTTCAAAAAGATTACTATTCATTCACACTCTCATTTCTCCAGCAGGTGCATTATTATTTTTTTTGCTTGTTTTTTTCTTCTTCTAATGCCCTGTCTGAGAGTTGCTAACTAAATTCTGTTGTATTGTATGCAATGACACTGAAATACCTTTCCTTTCCTAATGTATTTTTGTTTTTGTTTTTGTTGTTTATTTCTCTCTTCTACACTTTTTCTTTTGCTTTTGACTTTCGGCACATTTCCGGGGGGGGCTCAAATATGCAATGGCCACTCAATAGTTGCAGTAAAAAGCTAAGTAGTTGCTTTTAGTGGCTACTGATTTTTTTTTTTTGTGTGGATTCATTTACACATTGTCCTTGATCAAAGAAGTGTCTTCATTTCATCCAGTTTAGTAGCTATTTTAAACACTGATGTTGGCTTGGTGACAAGGCTGAAATTGGCTTCTTATTTGTCGGACAATGTGCATCATGGAAATGTGTGATCTGTTTTCTATTAATTATGCATGTAATGCAATTTGTAGGACTAACATGTAATGAAATATCATCATAGTCTGCTGAGCAAGGATGGAAATAGGTACAGGTGATGGTTAAATGCAAATTGAAATTTTATCATTTTTGCTGCCAGTGTTGCTGCTAATAATTCACAGTTTACAGCTCATGTTGTGTGTATGTCTTGTTCTGTGTATGTATTGTTCTGTTCTTTCTATTATTGCCCTGCTCTTGTCTCACACTGTTGTGTATTTGCCCTTCATGTACTGTTTACTGTTATATGTTGCACCACGGTCTGGGAGAAATTACATTTTGTTCTGATGTATCCTTGCTGTAAATATTAATGAATAAATATTTGACTCCAAAACACTGAATTAATCCAATTTATAATAACTGTTCACTTAAATATGTGACTCCAGTTTACTTAGTTAATCAATTAAAAAACATCTTTTGGTTAGTGAAAGTAAATAAATGGGTTTATTGTACAAAACACAAATGCCTGATTGACAGAAAATAAAGAAGTAAATGCACCTTTCATTATTATATAATGCATACCGTTGTTTTAACCTGGGTCTTGTTGTAAAGACAACCAAATAGGAGAGACACAATGTATTTTATGCCAGGGTGGATCCCAGGTAGGTTGTGCTCACCCTGAGGTGTTACATGTTAATTAGGTTCCTAAGAATGAGTCCATGGAACAATAGGAAAATGTCCCCTGTTTAGAGCAGGTGGTACCCATATGTGTAGGTGTGGGTGCGTGTGGGGAGGAAAAAATATACATTGCAAAATATAAAGAATATTTATATTATATATAATATAAAAATATAAAAAATATACATTGCAAAATATAAAAAATATAAAAATTATAAAATATTTTATAAAATATTATAAAAAAATTTATTTTATAAAAATATAAAATATAATGTAAATTTTATTTGCTAATCTTGTATGATATTTAATGCGTAACCACATTGTTCACCAAAACATGAATTTGACTGATGCCCTGAAGAATATTTGAATTAAACACCAGGATTAATTGACATGTTCTTTCTGACCCACCTTCCTGATCATTTCAACCTTAATCAAACTACTAATAATTAAATAATGATAAAAATCCACCACAAACTGCACTGTTTAAACACTAGAAGAAGCAGTCTGTGCAAGTTCATCTGCACTTGTGAAGTGACCGATAGCCTAAAGGAAGCACCGGGTTTTTGCGGTTTTTTACCCTACATTACAAGTTACATGAACACATTTTAATGATTAAACAGAACCAGCAGCTTCAGTAGCTTTCAATACCATCCCTGTGCCTCTGTGTCTAAGTCAACTAAAGTCCTGGAGTCAAACACTTCATTTTAATCCATCAAAAAAATGTATTTATTTATTTTAAGAAATGGTGATCTTTTAAAAGCTTGTAAAGCAAGTATTATCTGGTCTACACAGTTGTGTGGCTTATCTGTATGAGGTTGTTTTAGATCCGTATGGTTAGTGAACAAAATCAAGAAATATTTAGGTACCATTCATTTGCCAAATTTGAGTTTGGAAAAAAAAACAAACAGGGTAAAACATTTTAACACATTGAAGTTATGTGAAAGGTATTCCTAGTGACTCCAGGTGTCTTGGAGTGGATTGGTACGATACACTTTGATACGTGAATTCAAAGCTGAGTGACCCAAAGCCTAAAGATTCAGTTACAGTGATTTATCACATTGCTCGTTGCACCTGTTTTGATTGCTACCAGCTTTGAGAAATTTTTGAACCTTGTTATTGACTTCAGTGATATCCATGCAGGATGGCTGCAGCATTCCTGCACCTCCTCACTGTCTGTCTGTTTCTCTGGTTTCATTTTAGATTGTTTAGTTATTGACCACTTACTCTCACCTAGTTTGCCACTCACCTGACCTTTTGTCTGTTTGTGGGTTCCAGTTCCTTTTTCCTGATCCTCTGCTCTGAATTCTTAATCTAACTAAAACCTTCACCTGTATGTTCCTGTTTGTGTTTCATAAAATCTACAAAACTCCATCCATGTATCAGTGCTTAAAATAGTCATTTTGTTGTGTGTATGTAACTATATAACTTTGGTTTGTACATTAAAAAGTAAATCTGGTGCATAAAATTTTTTTTAACGTATTGTGATTCTAAAAATTGTATACAATTTGTTATATAAGTGTGAAAAGTTTGTCTGTATTTATATGTGTCAATAGAAACACAGCTTTAGTGAATCAGCTAGTTAAAATCAGTTTTTTCTTTTCGGAAATATGCACACAGTGTGGCGTTATGAACGATTCTTTACCTCTGTTTAAAATGTCTTTTAGCTTTCCACACATATATGTAAATGTAAATTTATATGTCAGTGTGCTACCTGAATAATGAACATTATTAAATTAACCTTCAAAGATAAATCAAACACAGCATCACAACCCCCTAAGCTTCCAGCACTTATTCATCCAATCTTTAATGAGCAATATGCAAATTCATCTTCAGTAACTGCTTTATCCTAGTCAGGGTTGCAGTGAATCCAAAGGTTGTTCCAGGAATACTAGGTGCATGGTGGGAATACATCCTGAAGGGACATTAGTCCAGAACAGGACACACACACATTCACCACCACCGTTCGCCACCTACTGTCATGTGTTTGGAAGGAAACCCAGCGTAGATGCGTAGCTAACATGCATGGCCAGTACCTGAGTAAAGGTTCAAATCAGGGACCATGGAGCTGTGATGTGGATATGCTTCCCAACTGCCCCACTGTGAAATGTGCAAATGTCTTGCCTAAACAACCTAATATTATATTTAATATTGCTCAACTCATCACTAAATAAGACGGAAAAATGTGAATGAAGATGTGTATCTGTGTATCCACCAGGATTTATTGAGGCCCATTATCAAAGTCTGTCAAACTAATCAGGTTTAAAAAGGCATATAGTATAAATAACTGGCTGTAATGGATCAGGACACAAAGGCTCAGTTGTCCAAAACCCATCTGGGTTATGACATTTTTCTCTAATCTCTTTCAGCCTAACATACTCAAATGAGAGACACTCATCCACACAGCACAACACTCAGACAAAGCCTTTCTGATACCATTAGTACCAAGAGAGCCAGCTATTAAATAGCATTTTGATTGATATGTTCATTGTCTGCAGGTAGCTCCTCCATTATTGCCAGCAGATCAATGTCTCACTGAGCCCACTGACCTTATTGTGGAAATCACAAATCAATAGCACAGGATCTGCTGCAAGCAGAACACACAGACACACACACACACAAACACAAACAAAGTCACACATACACACATTAAGCTAGCAGAGATACACACTCGACCCCTGACTGACAAATTAAAACTCAATCAGAGTGACCCATAGGGGCTCCAGAGGGGAGGGGGAGCGGTGACTCAGGTAGACCTGCTGCTTTGAACAGGACTTAATCATCCTCTGATTAGACTTGCAATCAGAGTGAACATTCTGCTACTACAGGGACACTATTGGCAAGAAGACAAGAGGCAAACACCCGTTCATTTTCCAAACACATTTTTGCCCCCACTCAATTTAAATGTATGGGCACAGACATTGCTATGCTTTACTGTGTATGAGCAGGTTGACAAGCAATGGAGATGCGTGAAAAACACCAGTGAGTAGAGACAAGAGGCTAGGCCTCCTCCCTCTATTTTCATCTGCATTTAGTCCCATCAGCACAATTACACCCATCACTATCAACACACTCAGCAAACAGCAGCACACTCATAGCTCAGCTACCAACAGCAGGTCAGAAGAAACCCAATCAGGTAGCAATGCTGCCATCTGGAGGCCTGGAGGAGAGAGACAAGCAGTGTATATATATTGTATTCAATTTAGCACTTATAGGGCATATGTCAAAGATTCTTTTTAAACCCTGATTGTCTGTATAATGGGAGAAACAAGAACAAGCAGCTAATACTTAGATGAAATAAGTATATAAAAAAATAACCCTGTATTCACTCCTTATAACATAATATCCACTCTAACCTGCCCTGTAACACAGATGCTGCATAAAATTACAAAGATGTCATGGAAGATGTCACATGCTGTCTTGAAAGGGCATGACGGTTTATGCCCTTTGTCATGTTATTGTTAGTCATGTGGTAAATTTGCAGCTAGTTAGCATGTTTTATGACAATTAATGTAATACGTAATTTTAATGCTAAATTTAATTCGTTTTTTGTTTTGTTTTTTTAAACCATGGCAAAGAAAATACCTTTTTCCAATTGGCTGCCACATGTTCATGATTTCCTTGTACAAAATCATGTAATCAGTAACCATGAACTTATTAATGCTTATACAGTAGCTTGGTTATATTCATGCTTTTTTGGCATTGTTCTTCTTCTTCTTGTAAAAATAAATGTCACAGGTTTATGCAGAAAGGAATTATTTATAGGTTACAATGCATAGGAAGCTTATAATTAAAAGAAAAATGAAATAGATCAAGAATAATTTATATGGGGTGGGGGATTGGTTATAATGAAGCAAAACTATGAAAAAAATCACATGGCACATGTTAGAAGTAACTATTTTTAGCCATGCTCAAGTCAGCATGTATGTTATATATATAGACATAACTTTAATGATAAACCTCACAACCTTTCATGAAACCTCATAGAGTATGTAACACTTACAGTATTTCAAGACCACTGATCTTTTGGCTGCTCCCTACGTGCATGAGGGGTCACCACAGCAGACCAACTGGTCCACACAACAATTTGACACAGCTTTTATGCCGGATGCCCTTCCTGATGCAACCCTCCCATTTTATCTGGGCTTGGGACCAGCACTGCACCCAGTGGGATTTAAACCCAGGCCTTCCGCATGGTAGGCAAGAAACCTACCACTGAGCCACCAGCACCCTGCGGGTAAGTAGAACATCAGTTATAAAAAATCAAGGTAGTCAATCAGTCAAAGAAAAAGATTCTGGGTAAAAAACATATGACTTAAACATGCTTCCTGCTATTGATTCAAACAATCAGTGGATTTTCTTAGTCCCATAAATGTCATGTTCAGTACGAGGATACAGAGGATGTAAATTACAGGCTAAAAGTCGAAGACACTTGACCATCACACTCATATATGGTTCTTCCCAAAACTGTTGCCATAAAGTTGGAATCACAGTTGTCATTTACATTTCTGGCATTTGGCAGAAACCCATATCCAGTACAACTTACATTTTTATCTCATTTTATACAACTAAGAGTTAAGGGCCTTGCTCAAGGCCCCAGCAGTAGCAGCTTAGAGGACCTGGGATTGAACTCACAACCTTCCACTCAGTAATCCAACACTTTAACCACTAAGATGCCACATCCTGATTGTCTTGAATGTCTTTGTATGTCTATGTATCTTTACTGAAACTAATGGGTCCAAACCTGTTCCAGCATGACAATAATGCAGTGCACAATGCAAGTTCCTCGAAAACATGGCTTACCATATTGACTGATTCACACCTTTGGGATGAACTAAAACAGAGACTGTGCGTCTTCTCATGTGACATCCACAGCCACATATTAACCCCACAGACTGAACATCTAGTGGAAAGTCTTCCCAGAAGTGAAGGGGTAGCAAACTCCATATTACTACCCATGATTTTGTAAAGGGATCTTCAACAAGCACATATGGGTTTGTCAATCAGGTATCCACATGCTTTAGCAAAATTTGGTGTACCTTATATTCAAGGACACAATATCTAAAGATATTTTGGGTGGTGTAATGGTGTGTCTGATATATTGTTCCTTAATGGATGCAAAATTCAGGCATGGTTAAATACAACAGTCCCCAAATTTAAAGTTCATTAATATTTATAGTAATCACAGTGTTGTGAGAAACACATACTGCTTATACAGTTAACCAAAATCATGCACTAGGGCATGACCAGCTAAAATGAATCTACTACAACATGACTAATCTGAAGTGTAACGAGTTTATAAGGGTTTTCTTGCTGTAGGCTTCAATATATCACATGTAGTTTTTTACTACCTAGTCAGATTTTGTCAGTTAGATAACTGAATAATTTATGAATAGCTTTTTTATTCAATAAAGATCCCAAGATGGCTACTTCAGCATGATGCGAATTAACCCCTGGCATTTAAACACAAAATGGAGCAGAGAGGATGTGAGACCACTAGATGGTGGTCTAGATTCACCATATCCAATAGTGAGGCTGAAAGGCCCTTTATATTTATGTATCTATTTTTTTTTTTTTTTTTTATACTTGGATACTGGATAAATAATGCACTTGCCTAAAACCATTAAAATTTTCCAGATGTTTTAGAGGATTATCTTAAAATGTGTTGGACTGTGATGGGATTCTTAATAAATAAATATGTAAATTATGTAGCAGATAATGCAACAAAATGAGTGGAAATTTAGTAATCATGACGAGACTATTTTAAAAGACTATTTTCTATCTTTATTTATGTTATTTGTTAGCTTATTAAAATGCGATGTTTAATCTTCTCCCAGAAAACACTCTTTTTTAAAAAAAAGTATTAATTTATGCAGATTAATATTAATAATAATAAAATTCACACCTATATACCTCAGTTGGTTCTAAAATACATTGAAAGAATACATAACAATGGAATACACTAATGTAAATAGTGAATTAAATTGGAATTAAATGACCGCTCATGGACATATGAAGTTTTAGCCATGATAGCTCGACTCGGTTACAGGAGATTGGAACAAACCTATGTTTATGTGTGGATGTGTGTGTTGATGGTACACAGTGTCAGCGTGTGGGTGAATGTCTTTAGTGGAGCATGTTTTACAGCTGTTTGTCTCTCCAGCCTCTGCTCACAGACACTCGACCGCAGCTGTGAAGAATCCATCAAGACTCAAAGTAATGGAGGCCTGGTTCTGCTTCATTTCGCCAGCTGAGAGGTGTTGATTGGAGCTTTTTTTTCAGGGGGAAGAAAAGAGAAAAACAACTCCGCTACAACTGATGAATGCCTTTGGAGATAGAGAGATTACAACAGACATAGAAAGACAGATAACATGCTTCCACTGTGCTCATGTTTGAATGAAAAACAGATGTCTTTCATCCCCGCCGTTCATTATAGTTTGTGGCCACAATAACATGGCAGCCAAACAAAGCGCTTTGCCGAATTCCCATCTCTCCACAAAAGCGTACAGTTGGCATCCCAGCACAACTGGATATCAATCAAAATGTATCACTATGAATATACTTGGTGTTGTGTTAGAATTCGCAGGTACCTGGGTCGACTCTAAATGTAATGTGCTGCTTTGTTAGCGGAGCATCACACTGAGATTCAGTGTGCCGCTGTGAGTGAGATCTTCATTAGAAACCTTCAACAACCCCCCTCCCCAACACGGAGGATTTGTGCCAGGTATCTGCTCTAACCGCCAAACATGTTGATAATTAAAGCCTTGTAATCGAGAAGTGTTATCACAACAATTAACAGCAAAAATGTGAGGGTATGAGGGACATGTGGCTTCGTACGTTTCCTTTTTAACTCTCAAATATGAACCTCCCTCCCCTCGTTGAGCAAAGGAAATGGGTTAGAATACCTATTCTGTCAAAGTGTCTTACAGTTCATGACTTTTTAAGTACTAGTGGAAAAAATGACATGCAATGGCAACTGGAAAACCGTGCATCTCTTCTGCTCTTTTCACAAAACACATTTATCTCTCCCCTACTTTCGCCAATTCTCCAGACGTGCTCTTCTCTCCCTTTTTCTCCCCTCTCCCTCCCTTTCTCTTCCCCAAAGTTGGCTGCCTCTGCCCTCGTTCCGAAGCATCGGCTGAAGATCCAGCAAGGCCCCCATGCACAATGAGCTTTAATTGGGTTAAGTTTGTCCGCCACAGATAACATTTCTCTTTCTGTGGAGAATAAAGCAAATTGCTGGCACTAATGGCACTGTTTAATGTAGCTCTTTTTATTATGGATGGAGGAAATTAGGATGAGACTCCCTACAGAGAGTTGATGTCGTGGGAGTGAGTGCATTGTTGCAGCTCATCAGGAAGGCATTTTCACTCAAGTGCAGTCTTCTGCTTCTTATTCTTTCCCCTTTTTTTACCTCGCTTTTTGAGTCTACCCAAAATATTGCCACAAAAACAATACTCGCTAATCACAAGCCCTTTACATTGCATCCTGGTGAGGGGATCCTATACTCTACTAAAGAGTATGTGCCGAACGTCCCCTCCTTCCTTTTTTCCCGGTTTAATACCCTAAGTCTATAAAGCTGGTGTTTCTTTGTGTAAGACTGGGGCAAGAGCCAAAGAATGGGGGATGAAAAAGGGAGGAGGGGAATTGCTATTGATGTTTTGGCACAAGACCTGGTAAGCCTAAAAAGCTGAAATTTGCCCTGTGTTGTTCTACTGCTGGATGAATGAGCTGCATTGAGAAGACATGTCATACTCATAGTTGGTGCTGAGGCGAATACACAGACTAGGACCTGGGTAGAGGGCAGAAGACAATCTGCACTAAAATATAATGTTTGAATATGAAGCAAATCAGTGACTGATAGAGCGGAGGGGACAGTAAGTGCAGTGGAGCGCTCAGCCCCAATCTGCCCTACGTCCTTCTCATCATTTTCACGATCTGAGTACAGACAGAATCACCGGTCCAGTGGCTGTCTGGGTCAGTGTAACAAAACTACTGTACGATACAGTAGCAGCCTTTTAACAGACCAGAAACAAAAAAACAAACATATTTACAGAAAATATGACTATCCTAGTTCAACTTCTCTTAATTTATTCTCGGAATAAATTCACATTCAGCATACAAAGACAAATGTTTTTGTCTCAACTTATACCTATACTTCTGCCTATTTGACAAAAATTAAGCTAGAGGAAGAGATGCTTCACTTCTTCCACATCTCTCACTTTTGCATACGTAGCACTTGTACATGCTTCCGTTAATGAGACAGAAGACTGTTGGCTTTGCAGTATTTAAACCAGTTATGTCTAATTATTTCCCATAAAAATAGTGTATCTAGGGCAAAACCAGTGAGATGTATCATTGTCTGTGGAGGTGGGACCTGGCGGAGTTGGCGCGAGTTCAGATGAACAGAACAGAACACAGAGAATTTGCTGTAGGCAACATAAATATAACATGAACTCCCCAGGCTTGTGACAGTACAATGGGGGAGTGTTTAAGAGGGCTTTCTGGGGCTTCATCTACCATGAATACCAGGCCTAAATACAGACAGAAAGCTTGGGGGTAAAAAGGACAAATGTATGTGATTATTGTACAATTCTAATATTGTGTGACTACATGGCCATACCTAAAGCTACCCCCTGCTACTGGGTGAAATCATATGAAGGTCAGTTTCTATTTTGAAAACTTATCCCACATGGCCTATGTGCACCATATTTGACATTCCAAAATAGCAAAGGAAACACACAAATAATGGAAGCCATTTTGACTTTTCCTAAATAGCGTCAGCAGCAATTCCAAACAGGATCACCACACTTAGACTATAGCTCACAAGTATTTTCTTTTGTGTCTTAATTTATTTTTGTACACATGTAGCTGTTCTAAAAGCCTTTTGCCATTGCAACAAAAGAAAAAAACGAAGCAAATCCTAGAGAAGATGACAGAGGGTGTAATCACTTGCTATGTGATTTCACAATGCAGGTTTTTCAACCCATTCACATCTCGGCTGTCCTTGACCCTTAAGGAGCTTGTAATGTGGGCTATTTTTCCTCTTTTGTATGTATCCTAGAGAAAAAAGGCGACTACTGCAGTGAGCTTTCACCCTTTCATACCAAAGGCCCCCTTGTCTCTCTGGGACGCCATTTCAAGGGGAGTTCAGACGAGACCAAGAACCTCACCGGTGGGGGGTCTATTTGAAAGGCCCCTCTGTGGCCTGGTGGGGGGGGAGTGAGGCTCAATCTGAGGGACACCCCTGCTGTCCAAGTGAGGGAGCCCACAGAGTTATCCATGACAACCGGCTCAACGGTTCGGTCAAAGACCAGAGAGGAGAGAATAAAAGCCGTGTGCGATTTCTTTACTTTGCATTTGCCAAACATGTCCTCTCTCTCTGTCTGTGGAGTAATAACGTCTAAGACTGCAGAGGACCAGACGGAGGGGTGCTGTGAGGATTTTGGCTATGCCCTAGGTAGGGTTCCACACAGCAAAAGCCTAATCCTGCATATAAACTCTAATGTCAGCCTCCAGGGTTTCTCTCTTATTAAAAACATCCCCATGCGTGTGTTTTGAGGACATTGCTGTGCCTGGACGTGTTGCGCAACACGCACGCATTCACAGATTCTCAGTTGTGTAAACAAACACGGAAGTATCCAAGTCATGGAAAAACACATTTATTTCCAAATAGCACATTACCGCTTAGTACTATAGGTCACGTGACAATTTCACGTACAAAGGAGTAAAAGTAGCCAAAATTGGTTAGCTTGAATAAACATATCAAATATCAAAACACATCAGTTTTAGGATTCATTACCCCGATTAATGGCATGAATCTCAGCCTTGATTTTATTTGGCTAACATTATTTGGCGTAAACCCAGTCGGAAAAGTTGAAATTGTTATTTAAAAACAAACCTCACAAAACTCATGTTTTCCATTCGGAATACATAGCAGAAAGAAATGTACTAAAGAGCTGAAAAAGCTTTCAGTAAAGTCTCCTCTCGACGGCGCAATGTTGGAGTAAACCCAAGACGGTGTAAGAGAGGGCGAGGAGCGAAAGAAAACAACCCCAGAATCCAGTGCGTCTTTTTTGCTCTCTGAGTTCCTCGAAACTGCGCGTTTTTGGCCGCGATCCGAAAGCGCGCTCAGACTTCAGGCTGCAGTTTCCACGGCCGGCCATGGCTCGGTGCTGTTGGCTCTCTCTCTCTCGCTCTGTGTGTGTGTGCGTGCTGCTGAAGCCCAGGCTGCGCGGAGCTCCCTGCGGGATCGGAGCGCTCCCCCGCCGGGACCCTACTCTCACATCCTCCCTGCTGGGACACGGGGCTACATTTCCAGCCAAGCCTGCGCTTTATTATGTGTGTCTGCGCCGCAGCCCCGCCAGCATTCGGATCGGGAGGCGGAGGGAAGACCAGAGTCAGGACAAAGAAGAAAAGGGAGAGAGCGAGGCTATAGCGGTTAACGTTTACAGCTCTTTTTTGGGGGGGCATTAATATATATTTTTGAACAAGAATGAATTAATCCCTACAGGTGAGAGATAAAAAAGATGCCTCAAACGGCGCCCTAAAAAATAAAGAGGGCGGTTCAATTCAGTGTTTCGCTGGATCAGAGGACGACAAGAAAGACGGACAAAACTGGACAAAACGGAACCTCAAGCGGACCAGGCGGGATAAGAAAAAGGACTAAATTGCACTGTTCGTTTAAGCGGTGTGAACGCATTAAAAGGACGCACCGGTACCTTTCTCGCGACCACCACATTCTCCTAACGCATTGATTTTATTTGGACACAGCTTGTTCTTCTGCTTTTTGGAAACTCCTCTCACTCGCCTTTGCGCGCGGAGTCTAAAAGCCGCAGCGCGAGGACCCGCTCGTGAAATCTACAGGTTGAAACCGGGCGCGAAGTTGCCAAAGCGCCGGAATATCCGCTCGCCATTACTCTCGGCTCTTTCCCTCGGAGTTGCTGCTGCTGCTGGTCTGGCGCGATACGCGCACACACGCACACGCACACACACACTGAGCGCGAAGTAGCCGCATTGCAAATTGCAACAGGCAACAGGGACAAAAACAAAAGTGCCAGTCTGTAGCCTATGACTGTTTGCAAGAAAGGACAAGAGGTCGATAGAAGCAGAAGCACACCGAGACAGAGATGTCCAGGCGCAAGCAGGCCAAACCGCGCTCCGTTAAAGGTAAGCGCTTTTTCTTTACGCACTCGACGGAGAAGCGGTCTCGAGCAAGCAGCATGACCAATGAGATTTCACGGCTAGAATTGGCGGGTATTGTGAAAAGCTGCGATTTAATATCTTTGCCATGAAGAGTACTATTAGGTTTCATAGATGTATAGTGTATGCACAGTGCCCGAGGCGCAGAGATGAAGTAATAAATCCAGTTCAGCGCTCATCTAAACAGATAACACATCTTTACGCAAACTAACGCAATATTTATTTGGAATAATAAATGCGTTACAAATATAGCTGCTTTTTTTTGTTTTGTTTTGTCTGTTTTTTTTTTAGTTTGTGCTTTTTCTCTGATGATAAATGGACACCAGTTTTATTCCGTGGATTTACAAGGAAATATAACATATCTTATATCTAAGATTTATTTATTTTTAAATATCTGTTTGGTTATGGAGTAAATATAATGTGGCCTTTTATTATGTCCAGTATTAGTGGTTCGGACACAAATCCCAGGTCAGTGCTAAACAGCAGCCTTAAGCAAGTCACCCACTGAGCCACACTGTTTAGTCTGGTACACTTTCAGAAAAAAAGTACTAAACTGTGCCTTTCCTTGGCACTGGTGTAACCCTTTTTTTGTACCTTCAGTGTTTATATTTTACCTGGAAAGCTGAATGTAATGTACAGTTAAAGTATTACCTTGGTACCAAACCTTTTCTTTTGTATACCTAAAATCATTTTAGTTACAATTTCACTGATTTAGCATGTAAATATACACTTTAAAGGTACAAAAAATCTTGAATGCACCAGTCCAGCCACTTGCTCTTTAGTACTTAAAAAAAATATGAATAATAATATGTGATGGCCATTTTCAATGCCTTATCATGTGTGAACTGTGGTAGGTAAACGGGTATAGAGTTTTTCTCACCGGTATGGTAGACGTTTACGGGTGAAGCCGCAGTTGGCACAGACTGCCCCTATGGCAAGCAGATGGGCACTGGGGTGGCCATGTGGCCCAGTATGAAGACCCCTCCCCCAATTAATAACTCAGGTTTTGTTCTAATTAATGGACACAATCTGCGGTCATTTACAAAAAAGGGGGTGTGATTGGTTGTTAAAAGACACAGCATTTATTGCTGGTAACATTTGTAGTCACATTTTTTTAGACTTTAATTTAACTGGAGTGTGTATGAGAGAGAGAGAGAGAGAGAGAGAGAGAGAGAGATTGAAAATTAAGGCTTTAAAAGTTAAACACATTGTGTGCACCTTTGAGAAAGAAATAGTTGTGATTTTTTATGCCAGTTCAGCTTAATGTTCTGGTGATTGCTCTTAAGGAAATTATATATTATAGCATATATTTATTTGTCTGATACCTGGATTATGATAAACCTATGAACTAAAGTTGTTATCGAGACCACAGGCTCTCAAAATGGGATCCAGGGACTCCCAAGGGAGCATGAAGCATGTGCAAGAGGTCTGTGATTTTACAATGGTGTTAATCACAACATTATATTATAAATTGTTATATTTATTTTTGAGATTTGTATAGTCACCTCTGTGGATTAATTGAAACCTCACTAACTTAAAAACCAGTAGCGTATAAATAATTTCAGGTTGGAACTAATGTTTTGGATCTAATTAAATAAAGCTCCAAACATAGGCAGAATACTGCAGTACACATTTGTCTGATTGAGACTAATATTTAAATAGTTGCATTATTTGCGTGAATTAAATGAAATAATCTGTGCTGATAGGGTGCCTGGCTCCAGAAAAGTTTGAGGTCCAGATAACTGGATGAAAGATCAGTTGTTTTTGCAACAACAGATGTTAGTTATGTGTGGAAAGTGCCTGTTATAACATAACCTACACACACTGACAGTCAAAACCTGCTGTGCACTGGACCAAGAACCCTTTGGCACTGTAAAAGTGTTGGCCTGTTACAGTGAGTGCTTTCGAATAAAACAACGCTTATGTCGACTCAGTGAAGCACATCAGGCATAAGCTAATTAAATATGTAGGCCTAACTGAGGCATGGTGTGTCCCTATCTCCTCCAAACACCTTTCCTAATGCCTGGCAGCGTCAGAGGTTAGAGGAGCACCAGAAGCTCGCAACTAAAGATATAGGCTTTGTATCATGTCACGCATATTGTTTAACAGTCTAACCTGCAAGGCAAACAGCACTGAAGCTTCTGGTTCTTGCCACTGAATTCATGCTGACCTAAGAAATACGGTTCTTGGATCATTTTAACAGTGATTATTTCTTTTGTGGGCAGTCAGGCTCTCCGTGCAAATAGCATTAAAAGCTATGATTATAAGTGCTAATGAGACAGATTTTGCTGCTGGGCTCAGAGAGATGGAGGAAAGTAATAGAATGAGAGAGCACGTGTTAGCTAAAGGGGAGAGAGAGTGCGAGCGGTGCTTATCAAAATATTATTTCTCCCAATTAATCCTGTTTTAATGTGTACGCGTGCAGCACTTGGCCGGAGCGTTGCTGTTTCATATCTACGCTTTTCCCCTGAGTGTTTCATGCATTATGTAGCAATGATTATTACTTAATTACACATTAATAAATCCGCTTTATTTGCAGGACATTAAGGGAGAACGAGTGCACATGATGGTATAAAAGACACAGAGCCCTTCTTTCCTTTCCTTTCCTTTCCTTTCCTTTCCTTTCCTTTCCTTTCCTTTCCTTTCCTTTTCCGCAGTGTTGTTTACATTCAATCAGATCATATTATACCTTTAACCCCATGAAGGAGAAACACAGAGAAGTGAGGATTGTGCTTGTCTTGCTGACAAGGGACCGACAGGGATCATTTCCTCCCCAACTCCACATCTGTCTCCTTATATAGCCTGACTCACTCAGTACTGAGTGCTGAAATGTGAAATGTGAATCTCCAGCTTGTTATTGTCTCATCTACAATGATCACTGCTTAAAAGTGGATGTGATTTGTGAGTAGATTTCCTATTTCGGGGAGTTCTCTCATGTTGTTGTATATATCATGACATGTTTTGAGTTTGTGATTTGATATTGTTTTCCTGTTTCAGTATTTTTTACATTTTCGTTGATATTTCAGAAGTGATTTCCGAAGTGTTTAGCTCCAGTAGATGCTGCTGATAGCTTGAAGCAGGGAACTGTTTCATTTATTTTCTTTATCATGATAAAACTCGATGTAAAATAATACAATAATACATTTCCTGAAACGGCATTGAGCATCGTTTAAAAACGAACTCTCTTCAGTTTGGCGTAGGAAGTGTAGAAATGGTAAAAGTGATGCTTTGTGTTGCTGGAAACATTTGGCAGTGATTAGTAAGAGATCTGTATCAACAGAAAATGAAATTACAAAGGGTCATATAATGTCAAAGAGTTTACATCTGTTTTCTAGTTTTGTGTGTGTGTGTGTGTAGGACCATCTGAAGTGTAGGACCATCTGGTTTCAGCATTAAATGGCTTTTTTATTGTCACCTAGACTTTTGCAGCCGTGCAGGACTTTCATTGGTCAGTGGGCTGTTATAAAACGCTGAAGTGAGTTAGCATGGAGCTGTATGTCTATAACTGCACAGAGCAATGGGCAAAAAAACTCCTTCCTGTTTTTAACATCATTATGGATTCCATTTTTTAAAGCATGTGTGTTTTTCTATTTTGTGGCACTCTTTGGTGTCTTTTTGCCTTTATGTTAGCAATGAAGGAATTTATATATATATATATATATATATATATATATATATATATATATATATATATATATATATATATATATATATATATATATATATACACATATGTCTAATGGCTGTATAGGTTATTAATGACTTTTTTTTTTCTAGTTTTTTAGTAATATCTCTGTAACCAGTCAGTTTTACATTTTCACAGCCCTGCTTTGTGTCAGACCTTATTAAAAGCCAACCTAATTAAAAAACAGCAACTCATTTTTGCATTATTTACATCAGACATGGCACATCTATTCATTTAGAACGATGATTGCATACTTGATCAGTGTAAACACTGTAAACATAATAAGTGTTCAATTATGAAATGTAAATAAAATCAAACATTCATTTAGCAACAGAAAAGTGCCAGAGAAAGCGTATATTATATTTAACTATAATACGGTCTATATGGTGTCTAATCTGAAGCACAGTTACGTCACTGTGGAAAGTTTGTTAGTGTATTAAATGAAAGTGAAGCTGCCTGCCTGTGTGAGATCAATAATCAGTGACTCATCTATATCAATATCTACATACAAATGCCTCTATCAATCTGTGTAATCTATACTTTAAGCATTACGTGATTAGTCACAGTTCAGCAGATTTTCTGTTAACGTAATTAAATTGTCCTCAGTGAACATTTTAGATTTTGTTATATCAGCATGTTGCTATACATTATGTACATCCAAGTAATGAATTAGTGGCCTTCCGAGATTTTCTACTGACACCGATACGGTAGCCTAGTTTCTGCGGTAATGGGAGATGAACAAGAAAGTTGATTTTCTTTTTTCTTTTTTAATTTTCACTGAGTTCACAGCATGAGCCGTTTGTTAAACAACTCTTAAAAGTATTTCATCAAGACCAGGAGAAAATGTAATTATGCACAGTTTGACAGCAGTGGTGTTTTTTTCTCGCCATTACTGTTGCAATCACGATGAGTGGCACAGTTAAAAGTACAACTCTCTCCTTCCCTTTCTCTCACGCACAATTTCACACACACACACACACACACACACACACACACACACACACACACACTGCAGCCTTACCCTCTTGCTGAATATGTGCCCAGTGTCATTAGCCTTCTGGGGAAATTATATTTCTCTTCTTCTTCTTCTTCTTCTTCTTATTCACCAATACATGAGTTGTGTAACGTAACGAATGCTCCAGCTCAGGCTGTGTTTCTCCACTGCTACGTCATCGAAGACTATTCCACTTTGAATGCGACAACATTCAAAGAGTTTTTGAGAAGGCAACTGGCAAAGCAGATCTTTCTCACCCTTTATCCAAAGAAAATCCATGCAGCTGTCTGAAAAAGCTGGCAGAAAATCAGATACATCAGAGATCACATTTTAAACATAAGTTGAATTAAAATGCACACGGCAAATCTTGAATTTGGTAGCCTTTGGTTGTAACGTAGTGATTAGTGAGATAAATGAAGTGCTAGCTGGTGTCGCTAATTGTCGATTTCAGTTAAAGCGTAGCAGCTGGAGCTGGAGCTTTTCCAGTGAAGCTGTTGGGTCAGACAATTGTATTTCTTCTAATTAAACAATCCTATCATTTATCTCTATCCTTTGTTTAGGTTTTTGTAGCTGTTGTTTTACAGAGACCCCTTCAGGCTGGGAGGTTTCAGCATTAGACTTTAGTTTGTACTAGAGGTATGAAGGGAGGGGGTGTCATCTCTCGGCTCTGTGGTATGTCTGCCAGTCACAACTCCTTATCTGCAGCTTGCCTGCTAGTTTTGTGTGCGAGGATCTGTCTTAATATAGAAGCTCAGCACAATGTGCCATTGCAACGGCTTAACTGTGCTTTATCAGTGAGCCTGGACTCAGTGGCCTGGAACCGTGAACCGACTCGCTCAGGATCTGCTCCGGGTTTCTACAGAGGAGGTGCCACTCTGGCGAGACTTGCTATTAATTCTGTTTGTACCCCCTTCTTGCCTGCCAACCGTTGCTTCCCTTGTCCGAGGCTCCCCGAGGAGGCTGGCCGCTCTAAGATGCCGCGTGCTGGAACCCGGATTGGGCTGCTGCATGGGGCAGATTAAAATGTGCTGGAACACCACTCAGAGAAAGCCTTTCGCAAATCTGCTCATTCCCATGTAAATATGGCAGGCTGTTTTACCTAGCCCACCGAGAATTGTTTTTATCTGTTTGAAGCGTGCATTGTGATGTGCTGGGAGTGGTTGGGTTTAAAGGGCTTTTTTTTCCTGAAAAACTTTCAAAATTGGAGGTTGTGTTAATCTACTGAGGGTCTCTCACAGTTCAGGTTGGCCCTCTGTGATGTCTACTGAGGTGAGACCTGATTACTAGTGTGTGTGTGTGTGTGTGTGTGTGTGTGTGTGTGTGTGTGTGCATAATATACTTTTGCTGTAATTGTCAGAAGTGCAGGTGTATTTCAGGGCGGATCTTCTGAGGCTACAGAAGGCCTGCTAATCATAGCTACATCAGAGCAGACTGCACACTAGGGCACTGAATCAGAGAAAAAAAAAGTTTTCTTTATTTCTTTTCTTCTCCTCTCTCCTCCGAACCCCTCCCTTTCCTCCGTCTCCTCATCCATCTGTCTCCGGGTGGCTGCTCTACGACCCTTCCTCGCCTTGCTGTGCTGTACATTAAACATAAGGAAAGGGGGCAATTAAGGCCCACTCACTCCACCTGCCTGATGCATATATTTATTGGCAGGCCTCCCTTCTGGACTGGTTCTGGGCTTGGGCCTGTGCTTTTTGGGAGAGGTGAACAGGGGGGCTGCAGAGGTCATTAGTGAAGAGTGCTCGAGTTGCTGTGACCCCTGCTGACCCCCCCAGAGTCTTTGCTGACCCCTCAGCAAGCTGTCTGCCCCCCCTCCACTGGCCTATTTGGCCCTCTCTGCCCTGGGCTTTGAGAGCTCTTCAACACCGGAGCAGGGTTTGAAAAGCTGGAGAAGGAAGGTTTCGCTTCAAGCTCTCGAAGTTTGAGTTTGTTGGGTTTTTTTTTGTGTGTGTGTGTGTAAAGCGTGTATGCCCACGCACATAAAAATCGCCTCGGCACTTGTGGCTCCCACAACGCTAGTGCTCAACCTATTGATTTCACTACGCCTGGAAAGTTTTCCGCAAGAAAGTACAAAAGAGTTAAAACAAGCAGGAATTTATTGAATTCAGTACCCTTGGCCTCTTACACACACATAGCGTTTGACTTCGCTAACTAGACTTTTGAGTCATTTTCAGAGTTCAGCTATTGAAGCCACTGTATTTGGATTCTTTTCTTTTTTTTTATACAGTTTACAATGATTTATTTTGTTTATTGAAATATTTAGACACACACGTATCCATAAGGAAAAAAGAAAAAAGGTGAGCAATCATTTTCCAATGTATGCAAACAGCTCCTGTTTGTGCCACCTGCCAGTGTGGAAGGTGAAGTGCTATTGCTCTTGGCTATATAGCAGATCCTTTTAAGCACTGACATGACAGATGAGAATAAAGCATGAGCCGCTGCAAAGCCTTTTTCATTCGCCAGCGCTAACTGACTGACTGATTTGAGGCTCGCGCTTTTTATCACAGAGAGATTTGTGTACACTCACAGACGACTCGTTCTGGAGGGGGGATGCCTGGAAACAACCTGCTATGTCATCCCCCTAATTGATTTTGAGGCGTGAAGCATGCCAGCCTTCGTCTAGGGTCTAGACATTCTCTGAGAATCGGGTAATAGCGGGCTTCTTAACGCAGACCGAATTAGCGCCTCATTGTATAGGGAAGCTTTTTCATGCTAGGCCCTCGCTAACCTCGGAGATAGACGGAGCCCTTGATGTCGCAGTTTCGCCTTATTTCTCTTCACTCAATTTGCTGTCAAAAAGCGAGGGCCTCCCTGCTGAGCCGAGGATAATAACCCATGCAAACAGCAGGGCGATAGTGAAGAAACAATTAAAGTGGCTCACTGTTTCGGAGCACACACAAGCACGCGCGCACACACAATATTGGAAATAATTGCATTTACAAGGCTTGTGCACATCAGCGTGTATTTGTCTCAGTGAGATGCCTTTGTGTTTTGTATGGGGATGATTTGCAGTTAGCATGCAGGAATGTTGCAGCTTGCAGAAATGAATCAAGCCTGTAGAGACCCCCTGCTGCACCGGGCTTCTACAGACTGAAAATCTCACCTGAAACTCTAAACACACTTCTCACTGAAAAACAAATTGTCGTGGATGAGAATTTAAATTTCGTCAATTCATTTAAGCTTTTATATTGCGCGTGTGCTCTGCATGCTCTCTGTGCAGTAGCTGTGTTTGGGTGGGAAAGCAGTGAGAGGGAGCAGTAGTAGTGAATGAAACATTAGAAGACGGAAGCCGGGTGTGTTTGTTTGTGTGTAAAGCAGGCAGCGGGTAACAAAGCAGTACTGCTCCAGAGCAGACCCACTGACTACAGCACTCCTGTATCTGACATCTTGGCACTGTAATGTATGCCATATCAAGCTGCATGAGAATGTCGGGCATGTGGCATGCACTGATTTGTCATTCGTTCATCTTGAGAAATGTTATTATACTGGTCAGGTTCACAGTGGATCCTAGACACTGGGAACACTGGACAGTTTACGGGAATACTTCAGTTCATCACAGAGCACCCTGTGCATGTTCGTTAACCACCTATTAGCATGTTTTTGGAAGGAGAAAATGCACAGAAACCCCGGACAGACAGTAACCTGAGCTACAAGGCAGCAAAACTACCCATTGCTCCATGCCACTCTGCACTGATTTACCCCAAACGAATCTCTGTATCTGAGTATCTGAGATGATCAGAATCCCCACAGAACACAATCCATAGTTATCCATATTGTGGAAGATCTGTATACAGATAATATGTGTATAGATAACAAATAACGACCTGTATCTGTAAGATCTTCATCTTCATCATCAGCATGAATGATCACAGTATATTTGTAATTACAAAGCAAGCTGCAGGTTTACCCGTTTTTTTAAGGTCACAACATTTCACCCCGACAGCACACAAGTACACAAAGTACACAGAGTTGTTAGTATGGCAGTTCTCAGATTTCTGCTGTGTGTGTGTACGTGTGTGTGTGTACGTGTGTGTGTGAGCTTTGCCTTTGCCTGCCCGAAGATGAGGCGAGGCATCTCTCTGGGAGCTCCTGCAAAACTAAACAAGGGCCAGGAGAGTAGAGCAGAATTATTAACGCCTGTTCTTGCTCTCTCGCACCTCCCGGACTCTGCTTTATTCTATCCATCCAGCACACGTTCTCCTAATAAATGCTTGATCTCGCCATCAAACAAGGTCCGAGTTGCTGCGAGAATACCACTGAAGAGGTAGAGAGAGGGAGATGGAGGCAGCAGGCAGTCGGAGAATAGCGATGGGGGGCCTTGTGCACTGTAGGCTTTGGTGGTTGATAGATGGATGGATGGATAGACAGATGGATGGCTGGAAGAATGTTAAAAAATGTATTTTTGGCCTGGCTGTGCTGGTTTGCGGCAAGATCGGGTTGTCTGAGGATGTCTTTGGGTCAAGGAAAGAGTAGAGCTCAAGTCATTATACTCAGTCTGCCTGTCTACTTCACACGTACACACACACACACACTCTAAACAGAGACACATGCATACTTTCAGATAAGTTTTGTGATACTGCCTCAGGCAAGTCTCAAAAATGCTAGATTTGCTACATAATATTAAACATAGCTTTGTTTATTCTTGTATTACATGACTCTGAAGAATGCAGGATCCACCTGCTAAACCCCAGGCTGTGTTTGTTGGCTTGGCGAAAATCTGTTTTACGGGTGCTGCCATTGTTGCTCTGTGGGTATTTATAGGTGTTGTGGGAAAAGTTAAGGTTTGGGCTCAGAAGATTGTTCGTTTGAAGTTCATATATACTTGGCAGGAAGAACTCCAAGGGGGGTAAGGAAGAGGTAGTTATATCCATCTGTAACCCTGCATACCAAGCCACAAGCTGGGCAAAGCCCAAGTTTGGGCAAAAGAAGCCCCAGTTTGGACATGAAGTGTACACTGTAACCACAATCATGGTAAAAATGTTTATAAAAGTTTATTATTGTGTGGATGGTTTTCTCACTATTTTCTCACACAGTATATCTATGTATATCGTAAAATGTAATGACATTCACTGTCCACTTTATAAGGAACACCTGTATATCCTGCTCATTTACTCAACCATGTGTCACCTGCACAGTATAGAAAATCTGAGGCTACACTGGACACAGGCTCACCTAAACTGGACAGTTGACAACTAGAAAAACCTCCCTAGTCTTATTAAAGTCTTCAGCTGCTCAATCTTAGTTTGCCTATGCCCAAGTAGTTTTTTGAGTTAATATTGCCCTCCAGTCAGCTTAAACCAGTTTGGCCATTCTCCTCTGACCTGTCATAATTAAGGTGTTTCGGCAATAGGACCGCACATGTATGAGCAAGTGTACAGGTGTTCTTAGTGAAGTGTTATTACATCATACCTTTTATGGGTAAACTTTTTTCCCTTTGGACTGTTGATAGAAGGTTTTGAGTTCAAATCCCAGTAACATCAAGCTGCCGCTGTGGGGTCCTCGAGCAAGACAATTAGCTGTCCTCTGCTCAGATTTTGACAAAAGCATTTGGCAACTGATCTGATCTAAACAAAATCATTTGCGATCTAGACTTTTGCAATATGCAGCCTGCAAAACACTAAATGCATGATATATTTAAGGTATAGCCATGGTCTTAAAGCTGATTAAACCTCATTGTCAAGTCATCAGTAAAACTACACATTGTTTATTTACAAAGGTAAAAAATACTTACTATTATTTTTTAGCGTGCCATGTCAGTGACCATTTGGAGACTTAATACTAAAAGACTTCAGTAGATTCGTTACTGGTAAAAGTAAAGCCCAGCCCTATAGCGATCCAAGGCTTCAAGTCAGTGTAAACTCAGAACACTTTATGAGTCATTTATCAGTGCAGTCCCGTATTTGGATGTAGCTTGGTGTGAAGTGCTACAAAGTAATGTCTCACAGAAAGAAGTTGTAGCATGCCACCCAAACAAACACACACTCACCTGCCCAGAGCTCACAGTTGTGGCCTATGCCAGTGACGTTCATGCTCAATAAGTTTATTAAACAATAAACAGCCATTGTCTCTTAGGAAATCCCCCCACACAAACAAAGACAGGCTGGCGTGGTCTCAGATGAGGGCCTGTGAACAGTGAAGAAGTCTCCAAAGAAGCGTGATTGCAGTATTAATCTGTCCTCCAGCAATACAAGCAAACCACAAAGCCTACACAGAAAGGGCCTGTGCTGTAATGCCTAATCAAGTCTGTATCAAACTAAATAATGCCTTAGCGTGAAATCGGAAGCCAAAGTCAAAATGCACTCCCCAGCTTGTTCTACAGGATAAGGCAATTAAATATCTCTCTCTCTCTCTCTCTCTCTCTGTCTTCCTGGTTCCCCTTTTCTCCGTATCACTCTCATTGGCCGAGCTCTGCTCCCATGCCCTGATGTGTATGTGTGTTTCTGTGTGCGTGAGAGAGAGACACAGAAAGGAAGAGGACTACTACTCTCCTTCTCCTCTTTCGTTGATGGTGGGTATTGTCAGTAGTGCTTGAAGCACATCTATTTCTGGACGCTCCCTGAAGATGCAGCACTCCTGAGAGGCCGTCTTCCTCCTAGGTCAGGGCCGTTCAGTTAAGTTCGCCTCTCGGCCTATGAGGGGGCATAAATGGGGTTGGGGAGGATGTGTTGTTTTTCCAGCCTGCTTTGAAGCCAGTGCCATCGCCATCCCCCTGTCCCCCTTGTCCCCCTGTCCTGTCCTCATTTGATGGCATCATAGCGGAGAGAACGCGATTATGGAATGCTCCCCAGTGAGCAGCGCGTTCAGCCAGTGTCACGCTCAGTGACAGCCACACACAGCCGACGAGATTTAATCGAGCCTGCTCACACTCGCCACTTTCTCCTCCTCACTTTATATCACCCTGCATTTCCCCCTCACTGCTACTCATTCTTTGTTTTTGTATCACTCCGTCCCTCTCCTGGCTCTCCCACTTCTCTTCCTTTCGCTCTCTCTTGCCCTCTCTAGTGTGTTTTATGTACAAGCCGAAAGTATATTGGAAACATTTTTTCTCTCGTGTTTGACAGGTGAGATGTGCAGAAAACAAATTTCAGATCTGAGATTCTCTTGACTGTATCGGATCCTTTTGAACACAGCAGATCGATTGTTGTCTCCTCTGTTTGAGCGTTTGTGTTATTATGTTTATTTGTGTGCTGCTTGGTAGGTACGTGTTAGCAATGGAAGGGTTAGGAAGATCTTTTAGTAACGGAACATTTCTGATCAGCTCATAGTTTATTAATAACTTATGTCCCTTACATTCACAATACTTGACAGGCTGCCATTGCTGTGTTTATTATTATTATCATTTTTTTTTATGTGTAGTTTATTTTATTTATTATTTATTATTTTATTTTATTTTTACACACACACATGTATATCAATTGAGATGAGTCTGCACTCAGATGTGATTATATATACAGTGTATTAGTGAGGCTACACGTATGTAGTATATCATGTAATGTAAAATAATACATTATTTCTTGAAAGCATTTCTACTATATGTAGTATGCTCACAATAACCGCCAGTAATACAGTGGTTTTGCATAGAAAATGTTATTAATAATAATAATAATAATAATAATAATAATAATAATAATAATAATAATGTGTCCACCATTAATTAGAAATGTCATAATAACTTTACTATTTTAGTTTGTACTATTGTGTTTAACAATGAAAAATATTATTATGTTTTATCATTTTAAAAATTAAAAAATATTATTTTAAAAATTAAGTACATTCAGTACATTTCATTAAAATAAAAATACAAATATAAAATGTAAGAAATGTATATTGGGACAGTTATATTGTCCTGTCACCCAGCATATACACACATGTATTTTGTGAGATTTCTTTGGAGTGATTTTTTATTTTTAATATTGATTTATTTTAATGTCTTAAAACTAAATTCGTTGTAAATCTAAAGTCAAATTTGAATGTAATTTTAATTCATTTATCTAAGAACTAATTTTCCCATTTTTTCATTTAACACACACACACACACACACACTTAATATGTTTAAATGTATCCTAAAAAATCCATTAATTAATTAATTAGAATAAAAGCCCTTTATGTCAAAGAATCAAACACGTAAAGGAATACTGCTTGAGGTGAAAGTTTACCATCATTTCATTAGCCTTATTCTTAAAGATTTTTTTTGTTTGTTTGTTTTTATTTTGCTTATATCATAGCACCTCATGCCCACTGTTAATGAGCATACATGCTTAAACATTTCCACATGCTCAGATCAGCTGCCCTCGTGCTCTCTTTAAAATGATGCCGTTTAACTGAGTGCTTGAATAGCTGCAGGCGAACAAATGTCCAACAAAGAAAACTGAAAGCTGCGAAAGCTGAAAGCTGTTTAGTGTCTGTTTATTTTACCTTGTAGTTGACCAAATAGTAATAGTGGACCAGTTCTGTGGTATAATAAATTTATATTGATCCAAATAAATTCTCTAGGTTCAAAAGAAAGAAATGTGTTCAGTGAAGTAAATTATCATTATATAGATTCTGCTCATGTATGTTTGACCAACATGGTGGATGCAAAGAATTAAACTTAATGCTGCAGATTTTTACTTAGGATGCAGGATGCACTATGGGAAGAAGGCAAACTGGCTGAGGCAGTGTGACGCTCTGGGCAATGTTCTGCTAGGAATCCTTAGGTCTTGAGATGTTACTTTGACACATATCACCTACCTAAACATTAGCACACTCCTTCATAGTAACAGTATTCCCTAATGGCAGTGGCTTCTTTCAGCAGGATAATGCATCCTGCCACACTGCAAAAACTGTTCAAGAATTGTTTGAGGGACAAGAGGTCAAGGTGTTGACTTGGCCTCCAAATTCCCCAGATCTTAAATCTGATTGAGCGCCTGTGGGATGTGCTGGATGAACCAAGTCCAATCCATGAAGGCCCCACCTCACAGTCTCGGTTTTTGTTCAACGGGTGCATGATTTGCTGGCACTGATTTAATTTACAATTGTTTGCCTTGGGTGCGTGTTTGTGTATGTATCTGTGCGTGTGTGAGAGAGAGTCAGAGGAAGAGGGAGAGGTGACACTGCTGCTAGGGCTTTCCTCAGGAAAGGCCTGTTGGAGGCAGGAGCCAGAGCTGCCTCGCTCCACACCGCCAGGAATGTGCCATGTGCGCACCACGGGGGAGGAAGTGTGAGAGACGGAGAATGTGTGTACGTGGTTTTTTTGTGTGTGTGAATGTGCACTGTCCCCACAAGTCCATGCGTAGTCGACTTTAAAATCAGTGACTCTGTGTGACTCAGACACAGACAATGGTGAAATTTAACTGTTAAGTTTATTTATTATGACGGCGGTGTAGTTTTGTTTGGTATGGCATGCGCTCATTTTGTTTTTTAGTACTTTAATATTCTTATATGTTGTGTACACTTCAGTTTTATGACATCATTTATTTTTATGGCTTTGTTTGTCCTCGTGCTTCTCTATAAACCCTCTGTTTGTGTTAGACACAGAGATGCACTAAGCTCCATCTTTGTCTTTGATCATCTGCGTCTTCCCAAGAGCATAAATCTCTCTCTTGCTTTCTGCATCCATTTTTCCCTTCTTGTCCTTCATTCCTGAGCTCTGACCATCTCACTTGCCAGGCTGCTATGTGTATGTGTGCATAGAGACAGCAGCTGGAAGGCTCTGCAGGCATTTCAGAGTGCTCTTGTCCTTAGAAAAAGCAGAACTAGCGTGGCTGCACGCCGGACCTCATCCGTCTTTATTGTTTGCTTTCGCTGTGTAAGCCTTGAGCTGCCCTCTCTCCAGCTCACTACTGTTTCTGGCCCCCGGCACCGGTTTGCCTTTTTAAGGCTGTTATTGTGAGGTGAAGGGTTTTTCAGCACTGATAAAAGTATTTGGTTAATCAGCTTCCCTCGCTGTCCCCTGCTTCAGGCTTTGAGGGCAGGCCATTGACGCTGATGCCACTCGTTGGGAAGAGGGAAGGCTTGGGGTGGAAAATTGGCGTCGTTTTTGGGCAAACGGGGTGTGCAAGACACATGGATTGGGAGGAGGGGCGGAGTCTGGCAGAAGAGTCTCGTCCAGCAGGAAATGCCAGCATCACACTCCAGGGCCGGGTTTTAGAGCCTGATTGGGCGCTGTTACTCGTTTCAGTGATAAGAGCAAAATCTGAGCTTCTACATGAAGACTTATCTTCTGCCATACGTCATTCCAGCTGTTACAGTGGGTGGAGGAAATACTGCCACGGCAAGGTCAACAGCAGTCAAACTAGGAATGAGAGGTAACCTGGTGTAAATGGGACTGCTAAAGGATAGTTTAAGTAAAAATACAAAGAAAATTATATATAATATTTGTCTGCACAGTGTTTGCCTGTGGGATTGCCGAGACTGACATTCACACTGTTTTTCTACTACAGACATTATTCCCTTGTGGATCCATCAAGTGGAAATTAGGCATCATGTTCAGCTACCACACAGTAAAACAGAGCAGCTGCCGGTCTCTCCACATGACAAACAAATTTAACAAGAGCCTGCTTATAAATAAATGGCTTGGTGTGATTTATATGGTGCTTTAATAGGATATTAAGAACATTAACTCAACTGAAAATTCCAAAAATCTTTTCTAAAAAAAATAAAAAACATTTCAATTTCTGTTTCCATATTTTCATATGTGTATAGTATGAGATATATCGATTGTTGCCAGAGACTAAAATTTAAATAAAATTTCTACATTTTTGGCCACGACTCTCAAACAAAGGTGAGGGAAAGAGACAGAGTGAAAAAGTGTGTAAAGGAAGAGACCCTGCGTGACTGTGACTAAGTGGAGTGCAGAATTATATCATGTTCTAGTCAGCAGGAGCTGATGGGAAAGAGGTGTGTGACTGCTGACACGCATGATGCAGCGCAGTGCTACTGTGGGTCTGTGTGTGTTGCTGTATTTGTGTTGCTTCATTCTGATATGATTAACTGTGATAATGCATTTTCTGTACACAGACATGTAAACGGGCAAATCAGAATATCAGTATCAGATGTTCTGTATGATTTATTGCTGATGTTAATGGTCTGGATGTGTGTGTGTGTGTGGGGGGGTGTTGGTCAGGTCAGGGACGTGTATGTGTGAAAACTTTTAAGGAGAGAAAGGGTACTCTAATAACACAGGGTACAAGAGTGCATTTTCTAGTCACATAACTCTACTTGGAGGCATTTCTCAGGAGCTTAGGAGGTGGTGACTAGATCCAAATAGTAAAATATTATTTTAAATTCTATCATATTGTGCAACTAAACCCGGTGCATCTCAAGGCACATTAAGTTTATTAATGATGCCCCCAAACACAAGCATGGCAAAAATAGATAATTTTTTCGCTTTTACTTTACGGCTGCCCAGACACACACACACAAACCCCAAAACAGCCAAGGCTGCTAATAATTGTTAATGAAAAAGAAGAAGAGTTTTCTGTGAAAACCTTACCACAATTTTAAAATCTCTCTCTCTCTCTCTCTCTCACACACACACACACACACACACACACACTCAGGACATTTTCTACAGCTGAATCACAAATGTCTTTCTGCATTATTTGTAAGGGCACTAGATAGGGTATCATGTGTAAACAAATGAAGCGAATAGTGGAGTATATTGGCTTTTATCAAAGGGAATAAATAAAAATTCAGGCTAAATAATGATACAAAAATGCTACCTTGAATAAATAAACATAGATCTGAAATTAAATCGCTCTTTACACCTATTGAATGAATTATTACCAAATTTACTGAGTAAATGAAAATGAATGAAATATTCCATCAATTCCACTGAAAACATAAAATGTGCCTATAGCTTACTACTGAATTTTTGTGCTAATAGGGAAGCAGTTTCAGATTCTGTGTGATTGCATTTGATCAATCGTCTCCAACAAAGGGGACCCAGATTCGGCACAGGTACTCGCTTTTTGGTGGAAACGGTAACCTTGTGGTGGATTATGGCTGAGCCAGGTTGTGCTGCACTCTCTGGATGAAAATCACCCATAATAAGTGATGTCACTTCAATTAGGGCAGAAAGTACATCCAAGTAATGGCATTACTATATTGGCTTTATACTTGATCTAAGAGATTTGAGCTGAAGAAAATACAATGGTAAAAAAAATAATGATTTAAATAAATAAGAGCTAGGGATAATTCATCAAGTCTGCCTGAATTGCATAGAACCTCTCAGAGATGAGAGCTGATGCTAGAGTTAATGTGGCAGCTGCCTGCGTGGTGATCTGCAGAAATGTGGAGAAATGAACAAAAAGCGGTATGACAAATGTTCTTGTTTTCTGAGAGAGAGACAGAGAGAGAGAGAGCGAGTGCTCAGGTAAGCAGGGCCTCTCTGCTCTGCAGTAAGATGGCGGTGTCTCTGGAGGCATGCGAGCTTAAGCGCCTGGAGACTTAGCCGTGCGTGTTTCCGTCACTCTCCCTGCTATTAAAAGCCATTAAGCCATGCAGGACAAGTCAGACTTTTATCTTTTATTAATTACCTACAAAAAGACTTTCCCCTTCTCGCTTCCTCTCTTTTCTCCTTCTCTCTCCTTCTCTCTCTCTCTCTCTCTCTCTCCTTGATAGGGCATGCATCAGTGTAGAGTATCCATTAAAGCATCATTAACCCAGAAAGATGGCAGTGATGGACAGCATGCTCTATCACTTCCTCCCTTGTTTTCTGAACATGCGCCGTGGCCCGCTCATTAGCGCAGCTCTTCCACAGCAGCCGCATTTCACTGTAGATTGCTGTGGTTAAATGCTAATTGCCTTTCCTTGTGTTTTACCAAAGGGTTCGGTGGAAACGTCTGTCCGTCCTGGTTTAGTTAGAGTTAGAAGGCAGAGAAGCCTGCTCAAGCTAGGATGTAACATGCCTGCTAATGATGTGTTGCTCTTTTATGTATTTTTAAAGCAAACTAACTGGACAAAGCTACATGTGATCTGTTGTCTATGAACAGTTTTCGACCTGTTTTACAGAGGCAAAACAAATCCACATCTTACAAAGGTCAGGGTTTTAGGCATGATTGTGTGTGTGTGTGTGTGTGTGCATGTTTTTATATCTTGGTAGGGAAACAACAATAGTTTTAGTCTTGTGGGGACATTTGGCTGATCCCCATGTGGAAAGCTGCTTGTTTTTTTAAAACAAAAACTACAGTGTGTGTGCGTGTGTATATCTATATGTGTGTGTAAGCACATTGGTAGCTGCAAGATCCACCAGGGTCCTGTATAGTGGAAGTCACTGGGCCCCAGATTGGGAAAGTGGCCGCACTTTATGTTGGACACAAACCCAGTGTGACGTCTTGTGTTTTTGTCCCTTCAAAATATACGCACACATGCAAAGAGTTAAGAACAGACCTAGACCTATTCAAATGCATGGGTTCAAACATGCACAGGACACTCACTCACACACACACACACCCACACACACACACACACACACACACACACACACATACATACAGACACACACTGCTGCTGCTAATGGCTTCCAGTGGGAGAGAGGGAGAGCAGGGTTTTATCCCTTAAGTGTAGAAGACTTAATCAGACAGAATGGCCCGGGGCCAGTAGCAGGCCTGTGTAGCGCGGCCCTCCACACACACATTAGGTATTCTGAGACTGTTTCTCCTGCAGACGGTCTGCAGTGGAGTGGGGCCCAGGTGAGACTACCCCACTGCGTTCTCTCTCTCTCTCTCTCTCTCTTTGTCTTGCACTTTTCCCATCCCTTTGTGTTTTGCACAACTCTGTTTTTCTCTTCTCCTTTTTGAGTCGTTCTATTTTATTCCTGCTACCAGTCCACACATCTCTCCTCCTTACACTGTCACTCTTTTCGTCCTTTACTTCTTACTCAGTATGTTTCTCTCTCTCTCTGCTCTCTCTCTCCTAATCTGTCTGTGTTCCTTCTATTCTGATTGTCTGTCCCTTCCCTCGCCTTTTTTTTGTCTTACGGTCAAACTGTAATATGTATACCCCGCTCGGTCTAACCTTCCATTGTATTGTCGTTAGAATTATGTCTGTATATTGCTCTCTCTCATCTCCATCCATTAGGGCTTTTGTTCATTCATTCAGATTCAGCGATGCTATGCTGACGCGACTGTTTAAATAACAATCACTCCCTTCTCTGCTCCGGAGGTAGACGAAGCCTGCCTTTGAAGCCGTACCTGCTGTGGATGAGTGTGTGGGGTCTCACTGTGACAGGCAGGAGGCTCGAGTGTGTGTGTGTGTGTGTGTGCATGCTCAGAGGCTTTCACACTGTTATGCACTTAAAATCAAAGTGCCTTTTTTTGGTCAAGAAATAACCTTTGTTTCAATATTAAATATTTATTCTCACTACGCTTGTCACAAGTATTACATTTATTCCTTGTCCTACAAACAACTCTGAGTATGGTTTAATTGGATTTTCTTTTGATTTATGATTCTAGCCCGGAGTAATGTAATAGTGAACAGCTATTGACATTAAATATACTGCATAAAATCTTTTAAGTCTTTAAAGTCTTTTAGTAAAAACCTTCAAAAGGTAGGCATGACACAAATAACAACTTGGTATCTCGGTAATCTCCTGGCATTTTATTCATTTATTTATTTAAAAGCATATCATGTATTTTTGTTTAGAAACTATACATAATATTGAAAAAATAAAATAGTTAGAAAATGAAAATGGAACAAAACTGGAGCACAAACAACATAACAATAAATGCATAAACATGCATTTACGATTAAAACAAGCCAATTGTATATGTTTCCTAAATGTAGAGTATCTTAGTTTGTTACATGATAAATTATAGTTACAAATAGAGCAAAGCCTTTTATCAGTTTATCAGGGTTTTTTTTGTGATTGTTGCTGTTGAAAATGCTTGATTTTGCTGCAGGTTCTTTCAAGAATTGTGAAGCAGCATGCAGATTCTTTGTGGAAAACTACTGAATTGGTCAAATTACAAGCGCAGGATTCTCCTCTTAAATACTACTAGTAAAGACATTTTCATTTCATGTAATTGTGCTGTATGATGGCTGTAATCATGTTTAATGCACAATGCTCTGAATGTGTGTTGTGATTATGTCACACGACCATTATTTGGATGCCAAAATCTCAAAATAATCTGTGGCAAGTTTGAAAAAGCTCTTTCGAATATTACAGAGTTTGCTTGATTGTGCTAATTTCTGTGATCATAAAATCTAATCTACTGTATATCAATAAACTACATACACTTATATGAATCATGATCGGTTAGTCCCAAAGTCAGTCAGTCGTCAGCTTAAATAAAACACAGATCGTTGCCTGGGGGGTGAGTCTTCTTATATGACAGCAATTTGTAAATCATTTTTTTTAACTTTTAGAAGTACAATACTTTGTGAATTTATAGGCATAATTAATGTTGTAGAAAGTCCATGAGTCTTGCTATTAATTATGTTTCCTTGCTAACCACTCTATTTTTCTATTCTTTCTCTTGAAGTAAATAATTTTTTAAAAAATCACACCATGTCATAGTGCAGAGAAAGAGCAAGAGTCTGTCCTGGAGACTTTCCTGTAGTGGAAAACTAACTGATATCACTACAAAGTGCTGAGACGACTTCTCTAAATATTAAATGAACGAGTCCTTACAGAATGCTTCACTGCATCAACAATTACAGAGCTTTGTTAAATGATGCCGTGCATTTTATAATCCATTTATTAGCTGTAGATTATTTAGAGTGTCTGCCATAAAAGTGAATTACTCTTGAATCAATAACGTATGGGAACAAGTGCATGAATATGAACCTGTGGTTTGGCTTGCAGCTGGCACTTTTGTCAGAGCTGCAGTTTTCGAAAATTAAATAACACCTTCTGACTGATTGGAGTAGAGAATTGAACTGTGTGATGTAAATGTGATTAGTAATAGTGTAATACTTGTGACAGGATTCGAAGTGTTTTGTTTGTGTGTGTGTGTGTGTGTTTGAGGATGCTTATTCATTTCCCCTGTAAGCGTGTTATTTTTCTTGATAACCATCAGCCGCTGTTAAATTAAAAACTCTGCTCTCGTTTTTAAAACAATTAAAGCCTATGTCATTCTGCCGCCGGCCGCCTACTGCTCTTGGCGGTGAAATGTGAAAGCTGTGTTTGGCGTGCCGTTTTTGGCACGCTTCTTTGATCCCTGCCCTCCTGCCACTTGCGTTGTCGCAGCGCTGATTGCATTGTTGCCGTCAGCTACACTGTCATATATTAGCCTGTGTGTGTGTGTGTGTGGTGATGCTGTAAATGGTAATGTCAGTGTTTAACACTGCTTAACTGAAATGCAAATAACACGGCATGCTTACTGCAACACAGCAGTAATTAACTGAGGAGGAATTTCTAATAATATAGGAATAAATTATGTCAAGTATGCGCGTATCTGTGAAGAAGACAGCCCTTGGGAAGAGAGTGGGTTTTTATTCCCACTTAATTTTAAATAATAGTTTAAAGAGAGAAGGAACGTGTACTATGCATGCTTGCATCACTCCGAAATGCACACTATTTCCAACCTGTTTCTTTGTGTCTACTAAAGAGAGATACAGAGCCAATTACATGAGGAACCTTATTGTCATTTGTGATGTTTTGCTCCATTACCAAGTACTTCATGTAAACAGAAGACAACACCTCTACCAGTGCATACAGAAATGTAATGCAAAAGTCAAATATATTAAAAATATACTGTATATTTTCCATCCTCTGCATATGCATACCTGCAATCAGCCAATCATCTGGCAGCATGATAATGCAAAATATCATACAGATACAGATCACAAGCCTCAGTTAATGTTCGTATCAAACATCAGAATTTGATCTGGGAAATTCATGCACAACTGTCTCTGGAGTTTGCAAAGAATAGTGCGAAAAACAAAAAACATCAACTGAGCAGCAGGTGGAAATGCCTCATTGTCAGAGGAGAATGGTCACAGTAATTCAATTCACCACTTTTTTTTTTACAACTTTGGTGGAAAGAAAAGCATCTCAGAACACGCAACCCTTCAAACACTAAGACACATGAGCTACAACTGCCCAAGACCACACTGACCTGCTCTCCTATCAACCAAGAACACAAATCTAAGGCTACTGTGGGCAAAGGCTTCAGCTGAAACTGGACCATGCAATGTTTTATTATTATTATTATTATTATTATTATTATTATTATTATTATTATTACTACCATATTTAAAAACAGCTATGTAATAACTATATGAGTCACAGGTAGCCATATTGGATCTTGAATCACACACTACAGTTTTGCATTAAGGTTATCCAAGGTAAAGCTTAAAACATGACGTAATCATTAGACTATGCAGCCCACTCTATTAAGTATTTACAAGCTAAATTGCTAGAGGAAGGAAACAGAGCTTATAAGAAGTCTTCAACAAAACAGATATAGATAAACACTACCTTACACAGCAGTGCCCAGCTGTAGTCCTGCTCACACACACACACACACCTGATTGAAATACTTCGTTTTTTCAGGTTTAGTAGCTGTATTAGTTGGAAGATCACCAAGCTGTATGGATGCCTCCTGGACGATAGGTGGATCATAATACCACAGACTTATAGCTTCATTATTAACTGGTGGAGACTAGAGGAAATAATTAGTGAGCTCACACACATACACACACTACAGAATGCAGTATGATACATTTTTACATGAGTTGAATAGACAAAGCTTAGGCTAGACATCAGTGCGAATGAATGACATTAATAGTTTCCAAATTGACAGACTTCCTGCTATGCCATAGCCCGGCATTTTATTAACAGGAAATTTTCAAATAGCCACATGTTTCTTTAGATCATTTTTTAAGTGGCTGTTGATTATTCACAATGAGCATGATGGTCAGGCGGCACACACACATCCCGCTAGCCCTTCACCCGCTTCCTGGTTCACATTAGCCATGCTGTATACACACAGGACCTTTCAGGGAATAAACATAAGAAATAGATAAATATATCCCCCCCGCTAATGAAGGAGAGCGATTCCCTACAGGTCCACCAGAAAAATAGTGTTTATTACAAGAGTGAATTAGAAGAGTGTTTTTATCTCTTTCTAATGATGTGGGTTTTTTTCCCTTTATCTCTCCGCATTTATGCCTTTATCTCCGTCTATTTATTGCATGTCTCTTAGTTAGTTTAGATCAGTGTGTGAAGTCGTGATATTCTCTATAGTAGTACTTCCCGAAGAGGTTCCCAAGAAGTCTGTGAAGCATCGCCAGTGGGTCAGAGATTTATTTATTTATGTACTTTACATTTTGTTACAATGGTGGGAATCACAAACAAATTTCACCTATGTTTAAAACTGAGTTTGTATAAAAAACATTTCTACATTTTTATATCGGTGGGAAATCCCGGAAAGGAAATCGCGGGTTAATAGCCAGAATAGTACCGAACACGCCAGAATAATGAGCCCAATACTGTACAGTGGGATTGTGGTCATGTAAAATTTGGTGTGTGTAAACATTTATTTTACTGTTTTAACAGCTTCCTGGCTGCAAAACATTGTAGAGCCCTTGTTCTAGAGGATCGTTTTATCCATTGTTATTTATTAGTTTAGTTATTATCATTATTATCAGTAGTTTTTATTGATTTGTTGATTTCCTGGTTCATTGATTCAGATGAAAGTGAGAGAGAGAGGCAGAAGAGCCATCTATAGTGCTGCACTTCACATATGGACCTGACCTTTCACACTCTTTCAGTGAGCATGTCTGTGTGTATGTTTTATAAGAATCATGGAAGCATCAGAGATAAAAGCTTATGCAGAATTTCAGCTACAGAAATGCCAGTATTTTACTTATAAATGCCACAGTGAATATTTTAAGTGCTGTGTGGTTTCTTACTGACTCTGTGTGTGTGTGTTTGTGTGTGTATGTGTGTGTTTTGCTTGGCCTGGTGTCCAGTGTTAGCAGTGTGTAGGAGGCCGGGGTCTGCCATGGCCGCTGGCTGCATTGTGTTTAGTCAGGGAGTCATGCTCAACTGTGTGTGGTGCTGTTGTTCTGTAGCCTGCAGGTAAACAGAGCCACGAGTGTGTGTGTATGTGTGTGTTTGAGGTGCAGGGCATTTGTCTAGCGTAACCCCCTACCTCCTCCACACTCCCACACTCCCTCTCTCTCTCTCTCTCTCTCTCTCTCTCTCTGCCTGACTACACTCTAATATCTCTCTTCTAATGAAGCGGTAAATAGGGGATGAGTGGAGCTTTGATTAGGGGTAAGTTACCATTTTTCTCTTCCGCTAGAAGTCTTCAGGATTTTAATGTCCAGCTTGTTAGACGTGGTTTAGTCTAAACTGAGTTTTCAGGGAGATCAGAATACTTGGGTTATTTTAGACTCTATCTATTGGATTATGTAGCACTGAGTTTT
>NC_080713.1:18356198-18381198 GCF_019097595.1 Hemibagrus wyckioides
TGAGAGATGACTGAAACTGTCACAGTGATTACACTTAAAGTGACTTCTTTTCTGAAAATTTAATATTGTTTCTCAGTCCCTCCAGGATTTTTTTGCGTTCGCAAAAATGAACGCAAATCAAGTGATCTCCGTGATATTCAGAGGAGCTTGTAATTTCATAATTACAGTGGATTTTCCTCAGATTTGGCCAAGACACATTGTGTGATATCATCTCAACATGCTTTCAGACAAAAACCTTTTACCATTTATGTGTGTTGAACATGAGTACAGCTATCACAGAAAGTATAAAATTACATATCTGTCTTCCGTGGTAGTAGTTTAAAAGAAAAATCCTGTGTTTGCAACTTTGACAATTCGAGTAGTTTTCTGGGGGAAAAAAATCTCTTTATATTGTCTCACAAATTTAGAAAAAAGCTGCAAGAATTTTTAGCTGCAAGGGAGGGACTGGTATCTGTGTCTGATCAGCTAATTAGCTGCATGTAAACTTGATTTATGGAATATTTAATGATAATTGAAACTCAGATTATTATTAGCATTATTATTTTTAGCACTTTGGAGGTCTTTTTACACCAGACTATATTGTCTTGGTAATTAAGGTGGCTTTGCTTCAAACTCTGTCAATAAATATACTGGTTACTCAAAATTAAACAAGTAGATTTTTGCATATTTATGGTTTTTATGTATTTTGAATTTTATGGCAGAACATGAGCAACATCGACACTGTGTACCCTGCTGAAGTACAATGTGCTCTGGCTTTGTTTTAGACCCAAAATTTGTGAAGCTGCCATGCTAACATAGAACTGAAAATCTCAGAAGAATTTTAGGCCTTTAAAATTGGGTCATAGAAGGTTGAGAAGGCCTGGTGTATGTGGTGTTACACCTTCTGGTACAGCATATGTAACTAATCATTAATGATCTGTGTGTTTAGCCCTGCTCCTGAGTACCATAAACTCCCAATCTTGAGTAGGTACCAAAACCTACACAACCGGTACTGGCTAATGGAACGTTCCAGCACTTTGTCCAGTCCAAGAAAGTTATCCTAATGATCTGTCATTTTTAGATGCACTCTTACTTGCCTTTTCTTGCATTTCCTTTTACAGCTCGAATCACTCTTGACTCCTGAGCGTGGTCGGTGAAAGAGTCTATGCTGCGATTGCATCATGATTACAAGGTTAGCTCATGCAGCATTGATGCCGTACCCCACATCAAACTGGTCTACGTGCAAGCGATCTCTCTAAAGTTGAACTCTTTGTGTTGGAAGACTGCATTTGAAACCACCAGCCAGCTGGAGAGAAAGCGTGTGTGTGTGTGTGCTTGTAGGAGTGTTTCTGAATTTGGGAGATAGGGTGATAGCATATGTGGCTGTGTGTGTGTGAGTTAGGAAGGGCTGGTGAGCTCAGCAGGGAGAATGGAGTAGGAAAGAGCGGGCCCAAGGGGGGTGACAGGATGACGTGGGCCTCTCCTAAGCGGCCCTGGGGGAGTGTGGGGGGGTGTTGGGAGGGGTGCTGACTGCGGTCCTGTGTGGCTACAAAGCGCTGCGTGTGTGAGATCCAGCAGGAAGGGGAGTCCCTGAGCTCTCACTAACCAAACCGCCCCCCCTTTGCTGTTCCTATCTTCCTCTTAGTCTTCCATCGCTCCCTTGTTTTTGTCCCTGTTCTCCTGAAACTCGCTGTTTGGGGGGATTTATCACCCTTTTTCTCACTGTATGCGGAAGGCAAGTCCTCTATTCTATGCACATTTCTCCTCAAGTTTCTCTCTCGTTTCTTTTCCCTTATTCTCTCTTGCCGTCTCTCCTTCCTTTGCCCCACTTGCGTTCCTGCTCTCCTGTGTTTGTTGTGTTTGTTTGTGCTGCTGTGCCGGGGCTCTAGGGGGCTGCTCGCCATTTCTTATTTAAAAAGATGGGGAAAAAACAAAAAAAAAAGTTTTCCTTCCCTTTATTCCCTGGGAGATGATGTCGACAAGGACACTGGCAGGCTTTTCCTGGTATTAAATTCAGTTACCCTGCTCTCTTGGAAAATGTGTGTTGAGTTTAGAGAGAGCAGTGGCGTTGGGGGGGGGGGTCTGTAGGAAAGAGAGCAGGACCCTTTCCTCCCACCCCCCTGCCTGCATGCCCCAGAGGACCTGAGTGAGGCCTTTTCCCGCTGGTGGAGAGGACCGGAGATGCGCCCCTCCACCTCAACCCTCCATCTCTCTATCTATCTCTCTTTCTCTCTCCATTCCGTGCTCCCTGAGACAGAAAAACAAGCGTCCCTCCCAAACCCAGAGGGGAAGAGAAGGGAAGGAGAAAAAGCAGAATGTGAGCCAGGTCTCACACTGGAGACTCAGATCGAGGGAGAGACAGAGACAGCAGGAGGGTTGGGGGTGGAATCCGAGAGAAGAAGGGAGAGTTTGAACAGACAGAGACGCAGAATGTGGAAAGATGTAACTTTGTCTTTTTTTTTCTAAGTAGAGGGAATTGATTTTAATAGTGCAATCAGAGCTGTGAACTTAAACATTGCATTTTTCTTGCTTAGTGACGAAGTGCTAATGAAGTGTTTTTTGAACATGCTCACAAGCACACACATAGGCATGTGTCCTGGAGATTGTAGTTTGAGAAATTTTAATTGGTAAAACAAACTGAATGAGTCACAAATCTTTAAGGAGAAAACCCTCACATAGACATGAACCCTATCCGAGCCTGTACGTGTCCCTGACTATGATTCATGGTGGAAAAAAGCTGCTCATATCCCCATGTGCAGGCCAGTAGGGGCTGTAATGGATCTGAATTGAATTATTTTATTCACTTCCTCTCGTTGTGATTGGCCGGCCTACAGAACTTCTGACACATCAGCCCTGGGTTTTGCCGGCCTCCTTCTAACTGGGCGAGACATTGTAACCTCAGACACATTGTGAGCTTTGCTTCACCTGTGTATTGCACTTATATGGGCGCTGTGCTGGTGGAGTTTTATTTGACAGTAGGGGGTGCAGAGCCAGGACTATTTATGAACCCCTTAATGGCTCATACTGTCAAATCCAGCACATAATATAATGGGGAAAGGTTGTATCCCAAAGGGTGTGTGTGAGTGTGTGCGTCCATGCTTGCTTGTGTGTGCATGTGTGTGCGTGTGCGCATGTGTGTGCATGTGTGATTTGAAGGAGTGAATGTATAAATGAGATATCAGTCAGTCTTGTGGCCATACACGCGCAGAGTCTCTCTGGAGTGTGTGCTGAGCCTGAGCCAGGCAGCATCTGGGGAAGCTGAGCTCTGTTTTTATTCCTCCGAATTGAGGGAGGAGAGCGGAGAAGAAGGAGAGGAGAAATGATGACCCCTCTCACTGCTCCACTACCGATTCAGTAATGCCCATCTGCCCCTGGTGATGCAGTGGGCAGTTTAGAAAAGAGGACACAGCCAAGAACTCCATTTCCTTCCCTCACTCTCTCTCTCTTTCTCTCTTTCTCTCATTTATCTCCCTTTTTTTCTCTCCATCTCCTTGCATGAACCTCTGGAGGTCCATAATATATTTTTAATTTCCCCAAGGCAGCCACAGGAAAACAGTTCTAAAGTGTGAAGGGGAGGTGTGTGTCTGGTGTGCGTCTGTATGTACGTATCAGTGCTTGTCTGTCTCTGCGTGTGTGTGTATGTGTGTGTGTGTGTGTGTGTGTGTGTGTGTATACGCCCGTCTTGTGTGTCTCATAAAGCCTTGGCCCGAAACAGGTGACAGCGTCCGGGAGCAGCTGTCATCCCATTCGTGTTGTGGATGTGCACGTGTGATTTCTAATTCCCTTCCTTCCATGACGCTCTCTTTCATCATCCCTCCTTTCTTCGCTTCGTCCCTGTGGGTGTGAGGGCACTGGGTGCCGGACCCTCAAGGGGGACAGGCTGGTACACTGTATTTTCGGGGAGGTGGCGCTGGAGGAGGATGGTGGGGGTCCCCAGAGGGCTGCGTTGTATTGTGGAAACATAGCAAGCACAGGCCAGTAGATCCACAGTGAGGCCTGCTTTAAATAGGTCCCTATGTTTACTGTGTTAGGGCCTGTGCTCCCCAGAGACATCACGTACACACACACGCACACACACTCAAACACACAGTCTGCCTGCACCTGCTCAAGCGCTGGGCCATCAGGGGCCCTGTCCCATCTCTCCCTAGTGTGTAAATTCCAATCTGAGCTTAAAGGGATAATCAGGACTTTTTAGGGATAAGTAATCTGAGTGCTAGTGCCTGATTTATATATGGCTTATTTTCCAACATTGGTGTCAAGACTGGAAAACAAGACCAGGTCTTTTACCAGTCAAGACAATCTGGGTGATGTAGAGAAATGCTTTTTTCGACTGTCCGCATCTGTACAAGTAGGAAATGGGAAAAAATACAGTAACTATGAAAAAATAATATATGAATGCAGATGGATGCTGTGGCTTATGAATAAAGTCCAGTTTTTTACTTAATCTTTATTTAACCAGCCCATTGAGATTAAAAATCTCTTTTGTAAGAGCATCCTGGCTAGGATAGGCTTTGGTAAGCAGGCAGCAGTGGAGGAGCACTAGTCAGGTCTAGGCCCAAGTTGATTTTTTCAGTAGACTAGTATTAAATCTAGCACCACAGACTGACTCTGTCTGACTGTCTGTTTCAAGTCATTCAAGGGTCATATTAAACCCATAAATATGACACTTTAAATTAAATAATCATTTTGTATAATCAATTAATATATATGGTTGGTACAAAATGATACTTTTACATTCAGTTAGGCTTGTGGAAACTGTGTTTTAATAGGATGTATAAAACCCACAATCCCACAGTATCACCCCTCACCTGTATAACATCTTCATATGACCCCAACTCTAATACACAGATCCAGTGTACATTCCTTACATCTGAAAGGGATGTAAGTGAGTTAAAGACTATTGTCCAGCTTTGTCAGTAGGCAAAAGAAACAGGTAATGGATTCAGACAGCTGGGCTGTAGTTAAGTGATGAGATCAGACATCCCTAATCGAGCACAGAGAGCTGCATACATCTGACTCATGTCCTCGAGGAAGAGAGGAATTCTGTGTGTCTGTGGTGTGCTAACACACTTTTACCCCAGCTGATCCATTTCTCACTTGGCTTGTGACTGTGTGTGTGTGTGTGTGTGTAAGGTGGAGTTGAAAGGCAGCCTTGTAGTGTAGATGTTTTTGTAAGAGAAAAAAGAGCAGAGGTCTTGTTGAAGTTGGAGCTGATATTTTTTTTCCTGTGTAGAACAGCACATTGATGGCTCTTCTGTTCAGAGTGCTGCATATAGGTGTTGTGTACACAGAGAGGATGTGTATGAGTGGGTGTCTCAGTGAATGTATCCCTGTGGGTGAATCACTCAAATGCATTTTAGATACTGTACATAAAACACCTATACTTTTTTTCCCTCTGTCTTTCTTCTGGCTCTGTCCGATCTCATTCAGGGATTTCCCTCTTTCACAATGCTTTACAGAAGGAATAAAATACAACAGGTCATGCTGTTATAGGAAAATGATCAATTATTGGGTAATGTAATGAACCCCAAAGTTAATTACTTTGCCACCACAGCAAGTTCTAAAGTGTATTTTTTAATGCTAAATTTTTTTGTAATGTTGTAGATTATCTGCGAAACAAATGAGTTTTTCTTATTATTTACCATAGTTCCCTCACCGGCCTCACTTTTTTTTTCTCTTAAAGTTGATCTGAAGCTTGTCAGTTTATTAAAAAGCCTCCTTGGAAGTGTAAGAACACTTAAAGGTACTGCTGTGCCTGTTATAAAACTCACTGAAGACTCTGTCTCAGAAAAATAAAAAAAATTCCACCATATCAGTAATTTCATGATTGAGGATTCAGCAAACACATCCTTGTGAATTTGATCTTACTATAGAAATAATGATGTATTAGTACACACACATTCACAGCCAGATCAACTCTAACCTTGTGCTTCAATAATATGGTGGCTTAGTGGTAACCATGTTTGCCTTGCACCTCTGGGGTTTGGTGGGTTTGGGTCTCACCTCCACTATGTGTATGTGGAATGTGTTCTTCTGGCATTTCAGGGGATTTCTCCAGCTACTCAACTTTTAGATATGGTTAGACATCCACTGATGTATTTTATGCCATGAATTTGTGATATGTTGACATAGATCTTGGATGCCACCACTGAATATCTGGAATCATGCACAAGGTAGAAACACATGCTTCTTAGTTGCTGCAATGATGTTGCACTGCTCGGCCGCTGTACACTGCTCTGACACCAGGATTAGTTTGCAAGAGGAAAAGTGAGATAGGAGCATTCTAACTACGTGAACGTTTCCCCTTTCATGTCATAGAATGCTTGTTTCTCACAGTGGGGTATGTGCTGTGTGTTTGTACACTTCTCCACCACCGATGTTTAGTCATGCTCTTCACATTATCATTTTTGGGGATTTCTTTTCGTCGTTCCTCCCCTCAGTGTTGAGGATGCCTCTCAGAGTCCGTAAAGCCCAGCGTCGTTCCGACGCTAATTATTTTTTCTCTCTCACTACGATGGCAGCGCTGCACCGTAAAAAAAAGGGGGGGGGGACATATCAACCTAACGAGGGGTAATTAGCAGGTCCCTGCAAGGCGGGGCTGTGCTCAGCTACACGACTGCTCTGTGGATTCTACTAATTCACTTCTCCTCATCTAATTACCCCACACAAACATGGCTGTTTGTCTTCCCTAAGAGAGAGTGAGAGCAAAAGAGAGGTGGTGGTGGTGGTGGATGCGTGCGTGTGTGTGTGTGTGCATGTGTGTGTGTGTGTGTGTGTGTGTGTGCACGTGCACATGTGGGGTAACAGTGATATCTGAAACAGATACATAATAACATGACTTTATGTGAGACAGATCTATAATATTTTATAAATTATATATAAGTTTATTAATATTGTCAGAACAGCACTAAAATAACTCTAAAAAACATTCAATATAGAATAAATGTGACATAATGGATCCCCTTAATTGTACCATTAATAATAACAGTAATCTACTGTGCTATTTCATGTATGTACCTCTGACCTACTATGCATAAATTTAAGAAGAAAGCCAGAATTTCCCAAAACAACCCAATATTTGTTTAATACAATACACTCTAGTCCATCTGTTTTGGAACAGATGCCTCATATTAGCATTGGCTTTGGCTCTTTAGCTTCACATAAATCTTGTACACTGTGTTAATATATTACGCATAATGAATCTGCCCTCTGTTCAGAATGGCTATAGCTGTATTTGTCTAGTTCGAGAGTGTTCGGAGTGCGTCTTTATGTATCCTGAGGTTGAGATGTCCATGGAGCAGCTGTAGCTGTAGATACAGTTATATGCAGTTATATGTGTTCAAGTGTAATGCAGTCATTTGAGGTGAACTGCTCAATGAGGTCTAGTCGCGTGGAAGCTCTGGCATTCATTTGGTTTAGATTATGTGGAGAACTCCAGATAAAATGGCAGATTAAATGGGTTTCCTGTTTATAACCGACAATTATGAGGACTGCTCTGATCTGCTGTTGAAAGAGTGGATCAGTATTGGATCAAATTGGGCATTTTGTGGTCCGATTCATTGGCAAATTTTATTGACAAGACACAAATTGTTCACATAAACACATGCTGTAAATTGTTTTACAACAGAAGCTGCCTACATGTTGGATAAGTATTGTGTATTGTATAGAAAAAAATATATATAACACCATCCCTAAATACATAAACCATCATAAATTAAACATGGTCTGAAATTTGCTATAGAAACACAAAAATACAGCTCCTTTAGTCATAATTCACTTGTATATACTTGATTAGAAACGATGTATAAAGAAAGGTAACACTATATGGCTAGCTAACTTAGGCATTTAATCTATACCTTCACAGGTTTTGGCTTATCAGCTTTTGCAGATCATTATCATGCTGTTTCCTTTTAAGCATTTAAAATGCAATCTATCTGATTAGTTGGGCCAGGGATCTGTCTCCTCACCTGTCTTCACTGTCTCAGACATTGCTGCTGAAAATCTAAAATTCGGCTCTTAAAATGTATTGCACCTTGAAATGGCCTTATTTAAAATTTACGCACACTTTCTTTTAATTGACTTATGGTGTTAAATCCACTGTTTTTTTCCCCCGATCTCTCACAGAGATCCAAAACAGATGTCACATAGTAGAATATTTTAAAGATTAAAATAGATTAGAAAATAAAGTTACTATAATTTCATTATAATTAAAAAATGCTATTGCAGGGTAGCAGGTAATAATAACTCTGACTAGAGTACACATAGTTCGTTACGTTACACCCCTAGCTAAATGTTTACACACACACCTCTCAAATTATAGAATGAAATATTATCATTTTAATAAATCAAATATTCAATATTTACAGCTTTTAGCATTTGTTTAAACCAGTGCAAATACATATGTGTGTGTGTGTGTGTGTGTGTGTGTGAAGGCTCTTGGCGCTGGGACGGGCTGTGACTCAGAGATAATGGCCCACTGCAGAGAGAGGGCCAGGGGCTCCAGCTGGCTGAGGGAACCATGAGGTGATCTGTGGTGGGGTAGAAGGGCTCCTATGGGACCCCCACACTCTCATTAACACACCTCTCCCGCTCGGGATGGCCAGCAGCACACACCCCACTGTAAATTACTGATTAAAACACACAGACACAGAAGTGTGGAGGTATGAGCGTGAAACGTGTGTGCCATTGTTCTTTCTGTTCGCGCTGCACCTCGCCGTGTAATGTCAAGGTCATTTAGCGGACATGCTAACGGGAGCGACTTTCAACACCACTTTTGATAAATGATAGTGTCAATCAATGGTTCAGCAGTGTGGCACACTGAAACATATCTGCTAAGCCAAGCACGCTGCTCCATGCAAGCTCTCACATACACCCTGACTGTGTTTATTCCAAATCCTGTATGTGGAGTGTGTGAGTCTGTGTGAGTCCGTCCTCGGCTTCCATGTGATGGAAAGAAGCAATCAGTTAGAGCCCACCACCCATACAACTTCTTCCCACTTTAAACACTGTTAAATAAGCATTAAGCAAGATAACACAAGACAAGATAAGATATGATATGATTTTATGATTTGTATTAAGCCCAGGTGGGAAATTTCAGTGTTACAGCAGCAGACAAGAGGAAGTAGATGATATAAGACACAGGCAAAAGACACAACAGAATGGTGTTAAAACATAAAAATAAAAATCAGCAGATAAAAGATTGTGTAAGAGATGCGTATGTGGGATATAGCTTGCCATATCTCATTTACGTACAATTCTTACAGTACATTACATGGATGTTAGTCCACACTAACTTTTTCAATTTTAAAAAGGTATGTTCGGCTACTATAAAACAGTGTCCTTAGCCATGGAAAATATCTTTTTGCATCACCTCTCTTAAAGAGATATTAAAACAAATGTCTTATTGTAAAGTGATTAAGGGAAAACAAAGCTATTTTTAAATTGTTTCCCCTTTAAACCCCATCATGTGTAACTCTACTGAAGAAAAATAGCAACCTCGGTCAGAAGTGTAAACTTTAATACTCTAAATTAACTTAATCATATTTGTATAAAATATAAATGAATATGGAGAACTTTCCCCCATAAATATTGACTTTTAACTGTTTGCGGTAGACTGTGTGTGCACGCATGCATGTAGGTGGATAACATGATCTGTCTATGAGAAGGCTCCAAGAACATATCAGCAGACATAAAGACATTTTGTTTGTCTGAATGGCGCTCTAGAAATCATTTGTCTCCTCATGTATTTCTATTTGGTAGACGCTCTTATCCGTAGCGACTTATTTTATTTATATATGAAGATTAAGGGTCTTGCTCAAGGGTCCAGCAATGGCAGCTTGATGGTTCTTGGATGTGAATTCACAACATCTGACCAGAAGTCCAGTGTCATAACCATTGATATGCCTCTGTACTCGCTGAGCCATGAATTCATCTGGCTCTCCTGTGCCACCACTCACTTATATCTGAAAACCTGCATCTTTAAAAAATCCAGCTAAACTATGTTTAATACAATCACATGCTATACAGTGGATACATAGACTTGTATTTCCTTGTTTAAATTTACACAATACATTGTACCTTCACCTGGTTCTCTATCTAGTCCTTCACAGAGATTCACACAGATATCATTTCAGCAGCTTTCTCTCCCTCCTACTGACTGAGGGACAAGATTGTGTGTGTGTGTGTTCGTGTGTATGTTCATATCAAGGCCGCGGCTGGAGCTAGCGAGTGTGCAGCTGGGGTGCACGACACATGTATATCAATCCAGTGCACACAGGGAGAGACAGATAGAGACAGATAGAAAAAGAGAGGGAGAGAGAGAGAGAGAAAGCTGTAATGGCAGTCTAAATGGAGTGTGTTGTGGAGACCCCCTCATGAGACCACCTCCCCCTCCGGAGAGGAGGAATGCTTACTGGAGAGGACGGGGGGATGACGGCAGGCAGGAAAATGGAGGTAAACCGGAGAATAGAAGACAAGAGAATAGAAAGCAAGTAAGCAAGTGTAGCATTTACTGGAGGTGTGTATGGTTCAGAGCGATGTGCCAGGAGCTTTTATATCCCGCCTGCTGTCCTGCGGTGTGGAAGTCGTACGAGCCAGGCTCATTTCGAACGAAAAAGATGGAGGGAGGAGAGGAGGAGAGGTAAAGAGGGCCAGAGCAAGGTCCCATCTGGCTCCTCCCTTGTTGCCATGGTAGCAGGTTGTGCTGGCATGTGCCTCGGTTGGCAGTGCCCATACCTCTGGCATCAGGGTACCTGGGGGAACGATGGTGTGTGTGTGTGTGTGTGTGTGTGTGATTGAACAAGGAGAGGGATGGAGTGCGAATGAATTACAATCCATTTTCTTAGAGATTAGAACCTGTCATGGATGAAATAGTACAGTTAATGCACCTTGTGTGTGTGTGTGTTTGGGTATAGAGTATAAAACAGCAGCCCAGGACCACTATCAGTGTAGTGTCAGTTAGGGGCCTCTCTCCTCCCTGTCCAGACGGCATTCTCACGACTGGACAGATGGCCATTCCACATACCCCCACCCTGAACACACACACACACACACCAAACATCCAAACACTACCTTCACCCCCATCGGATGGATGGAAAGAGAGAAACTAGAGCACCTCAATACTCTCCTCACTCATAACACCTCTCCAGACCCCCATCCCACCTCTCACTCCCCTCCTTTCTCTAGCAAAAGCAGTCCAATCTGGGCTGGAGCCCAAAGTGAGCCACTGGGTCTGGTCCCGAACTCCAGGCTCCATTAGCGATTAGCGCCGTAGTGTAGAGCAGTGCCCGGGCAAATTAGAGCTGCTGATCACAGTGTGGCAAAGAGCAGGAATGGCCACCTCCTGCTTTTCCTCTGATTGCACAAGTCCAGGATGATTAGACAGGATGTTAAGCCCAGGGGAGCCAGAGAGCTGCCCTCCTCCCTTTCTCCATTCCTCCCTCCCTCTGCTCTTCTTTTCCCTCTACCCTCATGTTCGCTCACTTTATTTCTCATGTTATTCTTTAGTGCTCTCTCTCTCTCTCTCTCTCTCTCTCTCTCTCTGCCCTTTACTTATTTTAGCCCACCTTCCTTCACTCATTTTATCATGTCTCTATACCCGTTTCCCCTTTTCTCCACTTCTTTACATCTCTCTATTCTTTTTCTTTTTGTTTTGCTGCTGTCTTCATGGTCTCCGGTGCAGTCCTTTCAGAGCGCAGCGTTTAATGTGATAATAAGGTGTGAAAATAGAGCCACAATGGCAGAAGGAGGATTGGGCTGGTGGATATCGGAGCTGTGAGCAAGTTTGAGTCACACAGGCCTGAGTCGAGTCTGCAGTATTCGCTGCTGCCACAATGCCAACATGTGACGTTATACCATGATGTACTTGTGGGCACTGTGACAAAAAATACATCATGATGTTACAAGACATTCCTGCAGTATGTTTAATACATCATGATGTGTAGGTTTGCTAACAAACTGGCAGCAGGACAGGAGAGTTATTCTTAAGCATTTGTTGAATAATGCTGATATTTATTGTGTTCAAAAATACAACAGGTTAAAAAAAAAGTATTCTGTGAAGCTAAAATCTGTTAAACGTCAAATCAAACCTGCCTCAAGAAAAGAGTTTGCTATTAAAAAAAATATATCCTAAATTATAAAAGTATAATGTGATATATTGTATCATAACAGGATATCAAAATTATGATATTTTATCATCATATGACGCAGCCGTAGCATGATGTGCCATTCATTAGTGTTACTGTAGCGCTATACAAACACTAATGCAGGATGGAATGAAGCATAAAACACAAAACTAGTCTAGTATAGTGCTGTCCTTTTTCATTTCTCAACCTACACGAAACATTTTGTTTCTTAATAATGCATCAAAAACAGACGGAAATACTTTTCTTCATTTGTCGTCAACCAAGTAAAGTGATGTTGGCATGGTGGATATTGGCATTAAGAGCAAGTGTGCCTGTTTCTTTTCAGATTCTTTTTTTTGGTTTGTTTTTCTTGCTGTAACACTTATTGGCAAAGGTTTCAGTAGGACATACCTGCTCACACACTTGGAGATTTTTATCAACCCGGATTACGGTTATTTGGGGAGATGGATGTATGGTTATGCATACTGTGGCACACCATAAACACTAATGCAGCATGACAAATACATCGTAAAACATTTGCAATTGACAAACATTTAATTTCCTAAAAATCCTTCATGCACGAACAGACAGACTGACAAACTATTTCATTCAGTTTTAGCGATCATGTGGGGTGTGTTAGATTTGCTTTAACAACTGGCTGAAAGCAAAACCCTTTTAATTTCAGCTCAGTGTGGCTCTTGTTATTGAAAACTGAAAAACCTTAAGTCAGCAAGCCTTTTTAATCCAAAAATCCAAGTATTCTTTTTTCCATGAGAGATTTCATTCCTAGTGTTGTCACCATTCCAGTTGTCTCTGAAGATGGTGGAAAATCAGCTAGAACACTGCATTCTGTTTGGTTTCTGTTAGTGTCAGATTATCCAGAGCCCAAAACTTGTGGTGGTGCTAATGCAGCTGTGTTCTGTCTTTCTGCTCTGTATTTGCGAGTATAGGTGCAGATGCAGCCGTGCCCGAGCGAGACTCTGACGGAAAAGAGCGGGCCGGCGGTGAAGATGGCGAGCACAGCGTGACCAGCCACGACGAGCGAGCGGGAGAGGAGGATCTGGACGACGAGTCCATCTTCACCTGTGATAACTGCCAACAGGACTTCGAGTGCCTGGCTGACCTGACGGAGCACCGCACTAACCACTGTCCCGCAGGTACACACACATCTCCTCAGCTCCCCTGTGGCATTCCAGTATTATTTCTGATATCTAAACTCACAACAAAAAAACAAAAGGTCTGAAAAATGTAGCCTGTTAAATTTGTTATAGAGACGTTGTTTACTGACGTGGGGTTTGTGACAAGATTATTGAGATCAACTACTGAGAAACAGCTATAATTATTTAATTGTACTTGAGAGCCTAATTGATTAGTGATAGGAATTGAAAAAAGTGTGTTTCCGTACAAGGTATGTTAATAATTTAAAACCAAGAAAAATAAGGTCAACTTTAATCACAGTTGCTGCAATTAGCAATTACTAGTTTAGGTGCTATTAATGTGATAAAATTGTCTCAAATCTACATGCTAATACAGAGGGTTTGGGTTCAGATTCAGGAAGTCCTAATGACTATAATAAAGAATTATCTTTGCCAATTATATAAATAGCTGGATTGTACTTATTAAATGAATGAATGAATGAATGAATGAATGAATGAATAAATAAATAAATAAATAAATAAATAAATAAGATTTACATTTTACAAGCTACAGCACAAAACCATTCGTCGTCAGTCAGTCTGTCCGACTGAGTGTGTGTTACAGGAACTGTTACGAGAGCATGCCTCTCTCAACACACTCTCACTACAGGGGCTGCCATGTTCATCTTAAGCCATTACAGTCAGTGAATGTAGACGGTGTGTGTGTCTGCGCTCAAGCCTGCTGTCTCAGTCAGACTGCGTCTCCTATTCCAGCCTGACTCTTATCTCTCTCCACCATTTGTGTCAACATGTCAGTGTAATAGTTCGCAGTGGCTTCTCCACTGGAGAGGTGTGTGTGTGTGTGTGTGTGTGGTGTGTCATGTGCATGTGTGGAGTGGCTGCTCTCGGCTGCTCTGGAGTCAGTGGTGTCCCATAGGAGAGTGGTGTTTTAAAGCTAACACGCTGTACACAAACACAATGCCCGTTATTACAATCGCGGTAATTAATGAAACGCTGAAAGCGGCCCTGCAGGGGCATCTGCTTCCTCGCAGATTAATCAAGGGCCTCTCCTTAACGAGGAGAAAGCATGCATGGAGGGGGTATAAGAGTGAGAGAGACAGAAAGAGAGAAAGAGAGAGAAACGAGTGCAATTTGATGGCCTAACAGCAAGATTTTTTAAAAAAGAATTTTCTCCCCTTTATATAAAACATTCAATCAGGCTTTGATTGAAAAGCCATTTAGTCATGGACATGACGTGAAAGCAGTCGTGCGGAGCGTCAGCGGCCCTGGTGAAGCCGCCGAATAGCGGGAATGTGTTTCTGGTGGGAAATAATATGGCGTGACACAGGCCTCCTCTCTTCCCCACCCCGTTTGCCTGTCTGGCGGTGGCGTAATGAAATCAAGGCCCTGAATATGAGACACGCCGCCTGCTCCCCAGCCGTCAGCAAGCTACGTGTTGCTTAGCAGAGGGGGGAAAAAGAAGGAGAGAAACAAAATGAAATGATAAAACAGAGCTTCCCATGGGGGGGAGTGCTGGAGATTGCGGAATAATCCAGAGCAGTGGCTAGGGGATCACATCTCTGCCTGCGTCGTTCTCCCCCCTCTCCTCTTCCCAAACAGATACACATGCACACACACACATAAATACACACACACATAAGATTCAGGTTTTATTATTATTATTATTATTGAAAAGAGCGGTAAATTAAAAAAACACTCACTGGCGAATCCTTTTACGTTCTCTGCATACCACAGGGAGGCTGCCTAGTGAGGGAGAGCCACACACTGAACCACAACCGCATCAGATAGGGGACAAACACGCCATTTTGTGAGTGAGTGTTTGTGCGGATAAGATTGGAGGCCATTTTTGTCATATTTTATGAGAAGGGTCATGGTTTTGGCTCCCTTGGCACTATGGTGAGCCTGGCCAATAACACAGCACCAACATAAACTCCCTTTTGCTTTAGAATTATTATTGTGATCACTTGGCAGTCAGTGTGGTGATATTCTCCAAAAGCAAACATGCACAGAAAATGAAATACAATTCCTAACAATATTACACAAGCTATAGGATTATAGCCTGAAATCCCATAATGTGTGTGATACGTGATCTGTTTCTCTCATGTCTTCTTTCTCTGTCATATATATATTTTTTTTTCTTCTTCCATTCCTGCTTTAATGTGTGACAGTATTTTATGACCATTTGGGCTCCCACAGCTTTAACCCTGTCTAGTGCTCAGTTACTGCTCTCCACCATTTGTGCTGAGAGAGAGAGAGAGAAATTTACTAGATGCATGGGCTGAATGTTAAATTTGATAGCGTGTAACGAATGGGATTCTGTTTGCCTCATTGCTATCTGTGTGTTTACATCTGATGGAATTTAGTGTCTTCTTGTACATACTTATTACGATGTCTGTGAGTGTATATTTGTGCGATATATCATCGTGTGGGTGGGTGTAACACATGCACACGATTGGGTGTGCGTGCAGTGTGGGCCGAGTCTGGGGGGAATCTCTACAGGAGGAGGAATCTGGAGCACTGGTTCCCCAAGGAGTGCTTGGAAAAAAAGCTCAGATCAAATGGAGAACATTCGCTGCTCCGCTCCAGTGCCCCAAGACTGGCCACGGTTGGGCTCCGGCTGTTAACCGCCCACTCTCTCCCTATCTCCCCCTCTCAGCATCTCTCTATTCCTCTGTGGCCATGTGCAGCTGACCCCTCTCCCCATCTGCCCCCTGCCCCCACCCTGCAGGCTGCCCAGGGCAGGAACTCAGGCCCTGTTAACCCCCGGGGTGTGGAGGAGAGAAGGTCCAAGGTTATGCCATAAGCAGCTTTGCTTACAGCCTTCCAGCATCTCAGCAGTCAGACTAACCGTGTAATTCCTTTTAGTGTACTGTGTATGTGTTTGTATTACAACTACCAGCCAAATGTTTTTGAATGTTTTTTTTAGTGTTTAAGAAGGAAATTAAACAAGCTTAAAGATTCATATTCTAATGGGTCTCATTTATCTTCAATTAACAATTTATTTTGATTAGAGCTCATTTTAGATCCTGAACTATCCAGAGAACACTGGGTGTGAGGCGCAAATACTATTTTGATGGGATTTCAGTCCATCAAAGGGCAACAGTGCGCATACACACACACACACACACACACACACTTTCACACTTATGGGTAATATAGCATCGGAAGGTTGGAGGAAACAAAAGAACTTGTAAGAAACACTGAGAGAATTTGTGAAGCTCCAGACAGGTAGTAACCTGAACCTCTGAATCAAAGCACAGATTCTGGAGCTTTTGAGTGGCATCTGAATAAAATTAAACGTGACAAACATTTCTTAAGTCACTACCAATTTCTTATAGAGCGTTTCTTTATGTGCAATTTTTAAAATTTGACTAGCAGTGGATCTAGAGCACATGCTTGTACTCCCAAAATGAACGTACAAAATGACACTTCAATTATTCAATCATTCAAGACATTTTGTGTATTAGTTTTCACAGATTTCTTACAAATATTGTTAAATAGTATTTACATATTAATAGTTGAAAATAAAAACTTTAAAACATCACTTCAAACGTTTACTTCTATTGAATGTAGCATCAATATTTGCTAAGACTTCACATTTCACGCCTGGTGTTTGCTTTTTAACCAATCCTCTCGCATCCTCTCAGCATCGACATTATAACCACTAATAATCGACCAACTCTCAGAAAACCTATAATGCAATGTTGGAGTGTAAAAAAAAAAGCAATGATGAGTCAGTGCTCACTAATTATCACCATTTTTCTCCATTGACAGCAAATCTATGAGCGAATTTGTTTGTCCTCCCTGTCCCACTGCAACACTTTATCTAGATTTAATTTTTGTTTTAGCAGACACATGCTAACATGTCTAACAAAGTACACTGACCTGCTTCCTGAATCTCATGTTTCACACTCTCAGTAGACACAGCAATTGGCAGGGTGTGAAATATGTAATTGTGAAAAAATAAAAGCTAGCTAAAGGTTATCTCAGATTCACACCAGATGCACCATGTAAGCTTTCATCTGCATTGTATATTGAATTCTGTCAGTGCTACTGATCAGACGACATGCATCAGCTGTAGCAATAAAAACTAATACATATCCGTCTGTCGGGGAAGGAAAAAGGAAAACATTTAAAGTTGCTATGACAGGAATAAGAACGCAGTTTACTTGAAAACATGACAGTGAATGTCGATATGTGTGGATTTTCCTGGTTACATGTAAGTGCTTGTTATATTAAAGACTGTGTTCAGTTTAATGCTGCTATTGAGTAATAATTCAAAACATTAGAGACAGCAGGTTATGTTTATGTTTATGTCTGAATCTGGTTCCTCTCAAGGTTTCTTCCAAATATCTTCTCAGGGAGTTTTTCCTCGGCAAAGTCACCTCTGGCTTGCTAGGAAGGATTTATGTATGTACAAATGTACAATCTTGAATATACACCGATCAGGCATAACATTATGAGCAGTGAGAGGTGAAGTGAATAACACTGCTTATCTCCTCATCATGGGACCTGTTAGTGGGTGGGATATATTAGGCAGCAAGTGAACATTTTGTCCTCAAAGTTAATGTGTTAGAAGAAGGAAAAATGGACAAGCGTAAGAATTTGACAAAGGGCCAAATTGTGATGGCTAGATCAGAGCATCTCCAAAACTGCAGCTCTTGTGGGGTGTTCCCAGTCTGCAGTGGTCAGTATCTATCAAAAGTGGTCCAAGGAAGGAACAGTGGTGAACTGGCAGCAGGGTCATGGTCGGCCACACCTTATTAATGCACGTGGGGAGACCATGGAGGCCCCACCTCGCAACTTACAGGACTTAAAGGATCTGCTGCTACAGTCTTGGTGCCAGAACCACAGCACACCTTGAGGGATATAGTGGAGCCCATATTTGTAAAGCTCCTTTCTGGCAATGTCCAATGTTAAAAGTGCTATACAAATAAAACTGAATTGACTAGTGTAAGATTGAGTGTGGATAGACAGTAGTACTCGTCTTGGCCGACAAAATAAATAGGATTTTGCTCACGTTGGCAGTTGGTTATGTATTTTAGTCTTCCTTAAAGCACTTCATGATGTTTTACTGCAAGAAACTGTGGTTGATAATTTTAGCTTTCTAATCATCTTGCTTGTTACTTGAATGTGTCAGGCTTTAGCATCTGCCTAACCCCTGGACTGCTCTCTTGTCCTTTGGTTTATCAGCAGACAACCTTTGAACTTTCCCCCCCTTTGACTGTTGTCACTAAAAAGGTGTATGTGTGTGTGTACACTTGTCTCCATGTGAAATAAAGGTCACAAGTGTTGCGAGACTGAGGGAGGAAGTAAGGGAGAGAGAGAGAGAGAGAGAGGGAGGTGTGTGTGTGTACAGAAAGAGGAGGAGGAGAAGAGAGAGAGAGGTGGTTGTGTGTAAACGGGAGAGCTGTCAGTCAGACGAAAGGCGGGCACTCCGGCTGTCAGATACAAATAGGAGGCGAGTGCTAATTAACCCGCCTTCACAAGACTGAAGGGAACAGCCAGATCTCTAGAGAGGGAGGGGGAGAGAGTGAGAGAGTGAAGGGATGGCTCAGTCAGCAGGAATAGCTCTCCTGCTCGCTCTCTCTCTCTCTCTCTCTCTCTCTCTCTCTCTCAGAGATAAATAGAGAGAGCGAGTGAGAGAAGTGAGAAAGAGAAACTGGAGCTCTCCTCTGTGCTGAGCCGCCAGTCAGAACCACACTTGTCATAGCGCACACTTTCACACATATTTGTTAAACAATTTTACATCCTAGTAAGCTGATGGCAACACAGTATTTCTGTTCACAAGCCCTCTGGTTGTACAGCTGTGTGCCTGCTCATGTTTGAATGCTGTGTGTGTGTGTGTGTGTGTGTGTTTGGGTATCTATAAGTAACAGAGGGGAGTGTATTCTTGGCTGGGTCACTGCATAGTTCATTCTCCCTGGGGTGCTTCCTCAAACACACATACACACACACACACAAACCAAACAAAGGGAGAGTGATATGACAAAAATATCATATCACAATATCTGAAAGCACTTTCATGACACTTGCTAACATTGTGCCAGCAAAACAGTAGTATCAGATTTGATAAAAGGAAACTAAAACAATGAGAAGGAGAGAACAGGAAGCATTCCACCACCACTGGTAGTTTGAACCTCGACAATGTCATAGTTGTCTAATCATGAGCTCGCTGCAGGTGATAGAGTTTCTACACTAAAGTATTCAGCAGTTGATGAGAAGATTGACCTGCAACGTTCCAGAAATATCGTTCCTGCACTGTTCTACGACATCTGCTCACACACTGTTCAGAGCATTATGGAAATGTTTGTGCTAATGTTTCTGCTAATTAAACGTGGTACAACAAAGCTGTTTAGAAACTATGTGAACACCCCCCCCAATGAAAATAAATAAATAAATAAATTCAATAATTCTGGATCCAAAGTTTCCTAGATAATATTCTGCTAAACTAAACATACTTTAAACCTAAAATGTTCCCTTAAGATTCTGCAAAGCTAACCTAAAACCTTCTGCTAAGCTAACATGCAAAATGGCTTAGCTAGGTAATTGGTTAACAAGTGCATTCAGCTGAATTATCACAGTGCATATTTGCGATGCGATGACTGTCATGCGAACAATTTTAGCTAGAAGTTAGAAATGTGTATGAGATAATAGAAATAAAAATGAAACATCTGGTACAATAGTAGATTTTAGCGTCTGAACTTGTTACTGGGAGCACAAAAGATGTATGATGAAAAAGTTTTATGATATTTGTATTATATTGGCCAATTGACCAGTTCTAACACACACACACACACACAGTCGTTCTTTTCTATACAGGATTTGGCCTTCATATCACACTTCTGTCTGTACTTCTAATCCACCCCACAACCCCCCACTGCTCCAAGAGCTCGTGCCTGTCGTCAGAGTGGCAGCTGAATCCTGGGAGGCCACGACTCTTATTAAAGCCACAGATCACTTTTCTTCCCTTCATCCATCTAGAGAGAGAGAGAGAGAGAGAGGGAGTAAGGGTGAGAGAAGGAGGAGGAGAAATGAGGAGAAGTGAAAGAGCTGCAACTTGATCCAGCATCACAGAGAAAGAAACCGGGAACCCTGTGTGTGTGTGTGTGTTCTGTAATTGTCATGGTTTTGTGTTTTAAGGAATTTATTATTAAGTGTTTGTTTTAGTTCTGCTCTTGCTCATGGAAATGCATCATGTGATTATATGCAGTGTTGTGTTTATTGCATTATGTGTCAGTGTTCAGTACCCAAGAGTTGAAGAGTGTGTGTGTGTGTGAGTGTGTGTGAGTGTGTGTGAGTGTGCGTTTGGGGAGTTGGGAGGTGGGGGGGTAGGTGAGTGAGAGTGCATGTATTTGCAGAAATGAGACTAAGCATGCTCCCTGAATGTGTCTGCCACTTCGTATGTTGGTCTTCCCATTCGTATCTTTCTTTCTTTCTTTCTTTCTTTCTTTCTTTCTTTCTTTCTTTCTTTCTTTCTTTCTTTCTTTCTCTCTCTCTCTCTCTCTCTCTCTCTCCCTCTCTTTTTCTCCCTTGCTCGTTTTTTCTCTTCCTCTCTTGGAGCCGGAGGGTGGCCTGAAGATTCCTCCACTAAGCCCTTGGCACAGATACAAATGCAGTCACAGCTGGTTGTAAACTCAGGTTTTCCAGGGAGAGCAAAGAGCCCTGCCTCTGTAGGAGAGAGAGAGAGAGAGAGAGAGAGAGAGAGATCGAGGGGAAGGTGGGAGGTGGGGGGCACAGCATGGAGGGAGAGAGAGAGGGATAGAAAGGGAGGGGGGGAGACAGAGGAGGGTTGTTTCGGAGCACACTGGAAGTCATTTTTCATCACGGGGTTCATTTTTCACGATGAAGTTCTCTCCCGTCTCTCTCACTCCCTCACTTTACTGTCTCTTTCTGTCGTGGTCTCTGTCTCTTTCCTTTTCTCCTTCTGCTTTTCTTTCGCTCTCCATTTGCACGATGACTACTCTTTTCCTCATTTTACGTCACTCGTTGTTTTTCTTTACTCGACTCTCTCTTTTCTTTCTCCTCTCTCTCTCTCTCTCTCTCTCTCTCTCTCTCTGTCTCTCTCTCTCTCTCTCTCTCTCTTCTCTCTCTTCTCTCTTACCCAGCCCTAGTTTCCTGCCTGCGCTCCCCTGTTATGAAATATGGATGGCACCAGTTTGGGAAGCGTTGAGAGTCTCTCTGCCAGGGAGCGGGGCTCTGTCTCTGCAGAGACCCGGCTTGTGCATGCACCTAAACACTTCACTGAGCAATCTGTCAACATGTCAGCAACACATGTTTTGTTAAAAAAAAAAAAAGTGAGGGAAAAAAAAGCGCTTCCAGAGGGAGTAATGGTTCCCACCAGGACTGAGAAAATGCTTTGAATTCAGCAGATTTCTATTGCGGAGAGACTCCCCTGGGGTGACTTTTTTTTTTTTTTTTTTACAATGCCTGCATTTCAGAAATTTGAGCCAAAGACCCCTGGGGGCGTCCTTTCATAATGCCTGAAAATGTAGGGTTATATTGTGTGCAGTTCCCCATGGGGGCTTTATTAATACCTGAATTCTGAGGCACTGCAAATTACACAGGGACTCGGCGGGGGCCGCGCTCGCACCAGGAAGGGAGAAAAACTCTGTGGGGACGTTTTCTCTTCTCTTCCTCTTTCCTCCCCTCCTCTTCTCTTCACTTCTTTCCACTTTTCTCCCTTGCTCTCCTCTGCTCTTCTCTCCTTTCCTCTCTCACTCACTTCATGCAAGAGTGGAAGAGAAGAATTTGCCAAAGGACACAAAAAAGGAGTGTGTCTACGTGAGAGCGTGTGTGTTGGCGGCAGACTCCTTGTATTCATCTTGCCTGCTCAGAGGGAAAAATCAGCCGATTAAAAATGTAATTCCCCCCTCCCCTCTCTCTCTCTCTCTCTCTCTCTCTCTCTCACACACACACACACAGACACACACACACAGACACACACTCACTGTCTCTACCACATGTGCTCCTGTGTTGAGCTTGCAGTCGTAAGATGGGAGAGTAAATATTTGGGCTGTCTGCGTATGCCCAGGAAAAAGCAGAAATCTGGTGGAATATCCACACACACTTTTCAGTTTTCTTCGGGAGGGAGTAAAGAAAGGTGCCCCACTCATTTGTATTCATTGCCTTGAAGAAGCCTGTGTCTACCTATGAATTAATGTGCTTATAATAAAAGTACACAATTACACATTTACTTTCCTATGTTTATCTAGATGCATAATTCACACATGGCACAAGCTTTGGTCATATATCTTAATATTTCAGCATATTTTATTTGCATTTTAGTAGCACTAGCATTATTGCGTTATTTAGATATTCAGGCAAAATCCTTTTCAGTACAATGCTTTTGGCACATGAAGCTTTGAACCTCATTCTCTCGCTCCTCTGCATGAGACTGCGGCTCAGACCGAGGCCTGATTTATTATAGGAGTCGGTGTTGAAATTGTCTGCTCGGGTTAATGTCTTCAGTCAATAGTCTCATTAAGCAATTGTGTGGGTGTGATGTTGTGTGTTTGGCCACTGTTTAAAAAAAGCCACCGTTTGTTAGTTTTGGGCCAGGGTGCTTTCTTTTGTCCACTGTGTGGGCGGAAGAGGTCAGGTGATTCGGTGGTTCAATGGCAGCAGCACCAGCAACAATGTAAAACTCAAGCAGCGGAGGCTGCTGGTCAAATATAATCAATCATCTCAGGCCAAAAAGTCTGAGCATGAGCCAATTTAATCATCTGCTAAGCAAAACTAAATGTTGTGTGACTGCTATTTTATTTATTTATTTGTTTATTTAGTGAGAGGGTTCCTGGCATAGAATACCGTAATTACCCTTGTCTGTTTAAATAGGCAGATTGGAAGATTAATACAGCTCCTTATTCTGGATTCAACTGGTAAAAGTAAGCTTGGCTTGTTAGTGTTATTAATTGGCCTAACAGGATAGACATAAAAAGTATCAGAAAGTGTGGTAACAAGTGTGAGTGTGACCTTCCATTAGTGTGAGTGCAGACTGGTATGTGGGAATGTGACCTGGACCACCCGACGTGACCCCGCTGACCCTGCGTGTTGCAGAATAGAGCTGTCACCAGTCCCTTTTATGAAAAGCAGCAGTAATGAGGAACAGCGTGTTCCCTTGGATGCCTGCACCCCTCTGACAGCTTCCCTCCATGTGCTCCTTCTCTTTCTCCCTCTCCGTGTCCTTCTGTCTTTCTCAAGCACCAGGAAGAACAAAAAAAATGATGTACATATTGAAACTGTCTGTCACTTTTTGTGCAGGTGAAGCAAAATATGAGCCAAATATGTGAAAATATGCCATGTTTCAAGGAATATTCCATTAAAAGATTTGTAATATGTGGAAATCACTGTGGTCATAATGTGTCAAAGTGAACATCGGGGAGGATTTGAGTCAAGTCAAGCAAAGAAAAGGAAATTCCTGAATACTGGAAGCTGAGATGCTGCTTCCTTCTGACAGATTTCTATACTCAGCAGTCCAATAGTTTGACTCCTGTTCCCGTAATAATACAGCTTTCTTTTCGAAATTCTAGTTCTATATGTTCTTTTTAATCAGATGCACTGAAAGTCTTAACATGCATTCAGGCAACAGACACAGAATCAAAGATAATAAATTTCATAGAAGCTCTGTGTGAGTATGTGTGTGTGTGTCCAACATTCAATATTCATCCCATATATTTTTTCTCATAATCTTCTTTTCATTTTTTGACACCAACATGTATTAGCTGTGCTAGACTCGGTGACAGATCAGCACTCACACTCTTTCTGACACGAGGAAGAGGTTGTTAGGAAATAGTGTCATCTGACACACCTACAAAATGTAATAAAATAGTATTACACATACAGAGAACAAAAGAAATAAAATGATAAACCTCAACTGGAAATGAATGAATAAGAGAATTAGATTAAGAAAGCATCCATGTTTGATTCTGGTGCCTATTTATTCATTTGACAGAATGAATAAAAGAAACCCGGCGTCCCAGATTGCTTACTATTCGTCCTAAATAGTATCCGAGATCAGAATCATTCTGTTCCCACATCGTAATATATTTAAACGAGAATCCCGAAAGATACCTGGATCATCTACTATTTCTGGTAGATTTTGGAACCATGCTTTCGTGAACCCTTTTTTTTTTAGCTAATACTGCCCACAACTGCTTGCGTGAAGGAGGAGGAGTTCTTTGATGGCTTACTTCGCACATTTTGGAAAGATGTTAATAAAATGTGGAAAAGTGTATATCAGGTGACTGGTAAGTGAAATTATTTAGTAGAAATTATATAAGGAATAGCAAGTGAAGAAAAGCAGAAATGCAGTGAGGAGTATGGGGAAGGTGTGAATAACTAGACAACTATGTACTATTCGGTTACGTGATGAGTCTTGGTACTCCCGGTACTTTGCTCTTTTACACCATACTCAAACGTATGTACTTTCTCTTCCCAAAAAGAGTACATACTCTTTGTGCATGAAATAAGTTGAATTAAGGAATTGTTAAATGAAGTTAATGAATTGTGAGGCAGCAAAAGTACTTACAAGCTTGGATTCAGCATTATTTATTATTATTATTATTATTATTATTATTATTATTATTATCCATAATATGATTTGTGGATAGTTATGAATACTGTTCTGCTTAGATATGCACAGACTCCAAACTCTATAGTGATTTTTATTGTACAGATATGCCAGATATGGAACTGATCAATACAGTGAAATGTGTGGATCAGCGCAAATTAGATTGTAGA